>NW_027477634.1:0-62684 GCF_051020955.1 Megalopta genalis | reverse complement strand
GAAGCTAAATCATGTATATCACAAGTATTTGAAGCTAATCCATTTGTTTCGCATGGATTCGAAGATAAGCCTTCTACTTCGCATTGATTTGAAGCTAAATCATTTGTTTCGCATGGATTTGATTCTAACTCGTTTGTTTCGCATGCTGTTGAAACTAAATCATTTATATCACAAGTATTTGAAGCTAAACCATTTGCTTCGCATGGATTCGAAGGTCAGCCTTCTACTTCGCATTGATTTGATGCTAAGACATTTGTTTCGCATGGATTTGAAGCTAACTCGTTTGTTTCGCATGCTGTTGAAGCTAAATCATGTATATCACAATTATTTGAAGCTAAATCATTTGTATCGCATGGAATCGAAGATAAGCCACCTACTTCGCATTGATTTGTAGCTAAATCATGTGTTTCGCATGGATTTGAAGCTAACTCGTTTATTTCGCATGCTGTTGAAGCTAAATCAAGTGTATCACAAGTATTTGAAGCTAAACAATTTGCTTCGCATGGATTCGAAGATCAGCCTTCTACTTCGCATTGATTAGATGCTAAATCATGTGTTTCGCATGGGTTTGAAGATAACTCGTTTGTTTCGCATGCAGTTGAAGCTAAATCAAGTGTATCACAAGTATTTGAAGCTAAACCATTTGATTCCCATGGATTTGAAGCTAAGCTTTCTACTTAGCATTGATTTGAAGATAAATCATGTGTTTCGCTTGGATTTGAATCTAACTCGTTTATTTCGCATGCTGTTGATGCTAAATCATGTATATCACAAGTATATGAAGTTAATCCATTTGTTTCGCATGGATACGAAGATCAGCCTTCTACTTCTCATTGATTAGAAGCTAAATCATGTGTTTCGCATGGGTTTGAATCTAACTCGTTTGTTTCGCATGCTGTTGAAACTAAATCATTTATATCACAAGTATTTGAAGCTAAACCATTTGCTTCGCATGGATTCGAAGGTCAGCCTTCTACTTCGCATTGATTTGATGCTAAGTCATTTGTTTCGCATGGATTTGAAGCTAACTCGTTTGTTTCGCATGCTGTTGAAGCTAAATCATGTATATCACAATTATTTGAAGCTAAACCATTTGTATCGCATGGAATCGAAGATAAGCCACCTACTTCGCATTGATTTGAAGCTAAATCATTTGTTTCGCATGGATTTGATTCTAACTCGTTTGTTTCGCATGCTGTTGAAACTAAATCATTTATATCACAAGTATTTGAAGCTAAACCATTTTCTTCGCATGGATTCGAAGGTCAGCCTTCTACTTCGCATTGATTTGATGCTAAATCATTTGTTTCGCATGGATTTGAAGCTAACTCGTTTGTTTCGCATGCTGTTGAAGCTAAATCATGTATATCACAATTATTTGAAGCTAAACCATTTGTATCGCATGGAATCGAAGATAAGCCACCTACTTCGCATTGATTTGTAGCTAAATCATGTGTTTCGCATGGATTTGAAGCTAACTCGTTTATTTCGCATGCTGTTGAAGCTAAATCAAGTGTATCACAAGTATTTGGAGCTAAACAATTTGCTTCGCATGGATTCGAAGATCAGCCTTCTACTTCGCATTGATTAGATGCTAAATCATGTGTTTCGCATGGGTTTGAAGCTAACTCCTTTTTTCGCTAGCAGTTGAAGCTAAATCATGTATATCACAAGTATTTGAAGCTAAACCATTTGATTCCCATGGATTTGAAGCTGAGCTTTCTACTTAGCATTGATATGAAGATAAATCATGTGTTTCGCTTGGATTTGAAGATAACTCGTTTGCTTCGCATGCTGTTGAAGTTAAATCAAGTGTATCACAAGTATTTGAAGCTAAACAATTTGCTTCGCATGGATTCGAAGATCAGCCTTCTACTTCGCATTGATTAGATGCTAAATCATGTGTTTCGCATGGGTTTGAAGCTAACTCGTTTGTTTCACCTGCATTTGAAGCTATATCACTTATTTTCTCAAGTATGTGAAGCTAAATCATTCGTTGCGCATGGATTTGAAGCTAAGCCGTCAACTTCGCGTTGACTTGATGATAAATCATGTTTTTCGCTTGGACTTGAAGATAACTCATTTGCTTCGCATGCTGTTGAAGCTAAATCATGTATATCACAAGTATTTGAAGTTAAACCATTTGTTTCGCATGGATTCGAAGCTAACTCGTTTGTTTCGCATGCTGTTGAAACTAAATCATTTATATCACAAGTATTTGAAGCTAAACCATTTGCTTCGCATGGAATCGAAGATAAGCCACCTACTTCGCATTGATTTGTAGCTAAATCATGTGTTTCGCATGGATTTGAAGCTAACTCGTTTATTTCGCATGCTGTTGAAGCTAAATCAAGTGTATCACAAGTATTTGGAGCTAAACCATTTGATTCCCATGGATTTGAAGCTAAGCTTTCTACTTAGCATTGATTAGATGCTAAATCATGTGTTTCGCATGGGTTTGAAGATAACTCGTTTGTTTCGCATGCAGTTGAAGCTAAATCAAGTGTATCACAAGTATTTGAAGCTAAACCATTTGATTCCCATGGATTTGAAGCTAAGCTTTCTACTTAGCATTGATTTGAAGATAAATCATGTGTTTCGCTTGGATTTGAATCTAACTCGTTTATTTCGCATGCTGTTGATGCTAAATCATGTATATCACAAGTATATGAAGTTAATCCATTTGTTTCGCATGGATACGAAGATCAGCCTTCTACTTCTCATTGATTAGAAGCTAAATCATGTGTTTCGCATGGGTTTGAATCTAACTCGTTTGTTTCGCATGCTGTTGAAACTAAATCATTTATATCACAAGTATTTGAAGCTAAACCATTTGCTTCGCATGGATTCGAAGGTCAGCCTTCTACTTCGCATTGATTTGATGCTAAGTCATTTGTTTCGCATGGATTTGAAGCTAACTCGTTTGTTTCGCATGCTGTTGAAGCTAAATCATGTATATCACAATTATTTGAAGCTAAACCATTTGTATCGCATGGAATCGAAGATAAGCCACCTACTTCGCATTGATTTGAAGCTAAATCATTTGTTTCGCATGGATTTGATTCTAACTCGTTTGTTTCGCATGCTGTTGAAACTAAATCATTTATATCACAAGTATTTGAAGCTAAACCATTTTCTTCGCATGGATTCGAAGGTCAGCCTTCTACTTCGCATTGATTTGATGCTAAATCATTTGTTTCGCATGGATTTGAAGCTAACTCGTTTGTTTCGCATGCTGTTGAAGCTAAATCATGTATATCACAATTATTTGAAGCTAAACCATTTGTATCGCATGGAATCGAAGATAAGCCACCTACTTCGCATTGATTTGTAGCTAAATCATGTGTTTCGCATGGATTTGAAGCTAACTCGTTTATTTCGCATGCTGTTGAAGCTAAATCAAGTGTATCACAAGTATTTGGAGCTAAACAATTTGCTTCGCATGGATTCGAAGATCAGCCTTCTACTTCGCATTGATTAGATGCTAAATCATGTGTTTCGCATGGGTTTGAAGCTAACTCCTTTTTTCGCTAGCAGTTGAAGCTAAATCATGTATATCACAAGTATTTGAAGCTAAACCATTTGATTCCCATGGATTTGAAGCTGAGCTTTCTACTTAGCATTGATATGAAGATAAATCATGTGTTTCGCTTGGATTTGAAGATAACTCGTTTGCTTCGCATGCTGTTGAAGTTAAATCAAGTGTATCACAAGTATTTGAAGCTAAACAATTTGCTTCGCATGGATTCGAAGATCAGCCTTCTACTTCGCATTGATTAGATGCTAAATCATGTGTTTCGCATGGGTTTGAAGCTAACTCGTTTGTTTCACCTGCATTTGAAGCTATATCACTTATTTTCTCAAGTATGTGAAGCTAAATCATTCGTTGCGCATGGATTTGAAGCTAAGCCGTCAACTTCGCGTTGACTTGATGATAAATCATGTTTTTCGCTTGGACTTGAAGATAACTCATTTGCTTCGCATGCTGTTGAAGCTAAATCATGTATATCACAAGTATTTGAAGTTAAACCATTTGTTTCGCATGGATTCGAAGCTAACTCGTTTGTTTCGCATGCTGTTGAAACTAAATCATTTATATCACAAGTATTTGAAGCTAAACCATTTGCTTCGCATGGATTCGAAGATCAGCCTTCTACTTCGCATTGATTAGATGCTAAATCATGTGTTTCGCATGGGTTTGAAGCTAACTCGTTTGTTTCACCTGCATTTGAAGCTATATCACATATATTCTCAAGTATGTGAAGCTAAATCATTCGTTCTGCATGGATTTGAAGCTAAGCCGTTAACTTCGCGTTGACATGATGATAAATCATGTTTTTCGCTTGGACGTGAAGTTAACTCGTTTGTTTCGCATGCTGTTGAATCTAAATCATGTATATCACAAGTATTTGAAGCTAAACCATTTGTTACGCATGGATTCGAAGATCTGCCTTCTACTTCGCATTGATTTGAAGCTAAATCATGTGTTTCGCATGGATTTGAAGCTAACTCGTTTGTTTCGCATGCTGTTGAAGCTAAATCATGTATATCACAAGTATTTGAAGCTAATCCATTTGTTTCGCATGGATTCGAAGATAAGCCTTCTACTTCGCATTGATTTGAAGCTAAATCATTTGTTTCGCATGGATTTGATTCTAACTCGTTTGTTTCGCATGCTGTTGAAACTAAATCATTTATATCACAAGTATTTGAAGCTAAACCATTTGCTTCGCATGGATTCGAAGGTCAGCCTTCTACTTCGCATTGATTTGATGCTAAGACATTTGTTTCGCATGGATTTGAAGCTAACTCGTTTGTTTCGCATGCTGTTGAAGCTAAATCATGTATATCACAATTATTTGAAGCTAAATCATTTGTATCGCATGGAATCGAAGATAAGCCACCTACTTCGCATTGATTTGTAGCTACATCATGTGTTTCGCATGGATTTGAAGCTAACTCGTTTATTTCGCATGCTGTTGAAGCTAAATCAAGTGTATCACAAGTATTTGAAGCTAAACAATTTGCTTCGCATGGATTCGAAGATCAGCCTTCTACTTCGCATTGATTAGATGCTAAATCATGTGTTTCGCATGGGTTTGAAGATAACTCGTTTGTTTCGCATGCAGTTGAAGCTAAATCAAGTGTATCACAAGTATTTGAAGCTAAACCATTTGATTCCCATGGATTTGAAGCTAAGCTTTCTACTTAGCATTGATTTGAAGATAAATCATGTGTTTCGCTTGGATTTGAATCTAACTCGTTTATTTCGCATGCTGTTGATGCTAAATCATGTATATCACAAGTATATGAAGTTAATCCATTTGTTTCGCATGGATACGAAGATCAGCCTTCTACTTCTCATTGGTTAGAAGCTAAATCATGTGTTTCGCATGGGTTTGAATCTAACTCGTTTGTTTCGCATGCTGTTGAAACTAAATCATTTATATCACAAGTATTTGAAGCTAAACCATTTGCTTCGCATGGATTCGAAGGTCAGCCTTCTACTTCGCATTGATTTGATGCTAAGTCATTTGTTTCGCATGGATTTGAAGCTAACTCGTTTGTTTCGCATGCTGTTGAAGCTAAATCATGTATATCACAATTATTTGAAGCTAAACCATTTGTATCGCATGGAATCGAAGATAAGCCACCTACTTCGCATTGATTTGAAGCTAAATCATTTGTTTCGCATGGATTTGATTCTAACTCGTTTGTTTCGCATGCTGTTGAAACTAAATCATTTATATCACAAGTATTTGAAGCTAAACCATTTTCTTCGCATGGATTCGAAGGTCAGCCTTCTACTTCGCATTGATTTGATGCTAAATCATTTGTTTCGCATGGATTTAAAGCTAACTCGTTTGTTTCGCATGCTGTTGAAGCTAAATCATGTATATCACAATTATTTGAAGCTAAACCATTTGTATCGCATGGAATCGAAGATAAGCCACCTACTTCGCATTGATTTGTAGCTAAATCATGTGTTTCGCATGGATTTGAAGCTAACTCGTTTATTTCGCATGCTGTTGAAGCTAAATCAAGTGTATCACAAGTATTTGGAGCTAAACAATTTGCTTCGCATGGATTCGAAGATCAGCCTTCTACTTCGCATTGATTAGATGCTAAATCATGTGTTTCGCATGGGTTTGAAGCTAACTCCTTTTTTCGCTAGCAGTTGAAGCTAAATCATGTATATCACAAGTATTTGAAGCTAAACCATTTGATTCCCATGGATTTGAAGCTGAGCTTTCTACTTAGCATTGATATGAAGATAAATCATGTGTTTCGCTTGGATTTGAAGATAACTCGTTTGCTTCGCATGCTGTTGAAGTTAAATCAAGTGTATCACAAGTATTTGAAGCTAAACAATTTGCTTCGCATGGATTCGAAGATCAGCCTTCTACTTCGCATTGATTAGATGCTAAATCATGTGTTTCGCATGGGTTTGAAGCTAACTCGTTTGTTTCACCTGCATTTGAAGCTATATCACTTATTTTCTCAAGTATGTGAAGCTAAATCATTCGTTGCGCATGGATTTGAAGCTAAGCCGTCAACTTCGCGTTGACTTGATGATAAATCATGTTTTTCGCTTGGACTTGAAGATAACTCATTTGCTTCGCATGCTGTTGAAGCTAAATCATGTATATCACAAGTATTTGAAGTTAAACCATTTGTTTCGCATGGATTCGAAGCTAACTCGTTTGTTTCGCATGCTGTTGAAACTAAATCATTTATATCACAAGTATTTGAAGCTAAACCATTTGCTTCGCATGGATTCGAAGGTCAGCCTTCTACTTCGCATTGATTTGATGCTAAGTCATTTGTTTCGCATGGATTTGAAGCTATCTCGTTTGTTTCGCATGCAGTTGAAGCTAAATCAAGTGTATCACAAGTATTTGAAGCTAAACCATTTGATTCCCATGGATTTGAAGCTAAGCTTTCTACTTAGCATTGATTTGAAGATAAATCATGTGTTTCGCTTGGATTTGAATCTAACTCGTTTATTTCGCATGCTGTTGATGCTAAATCATGTATATCACAAGTATATGAAGTTAATCCATTTGTTTCGCATGGATACGAAGATCAGCCTTCTACTTCTCATTGATTAGAAGCTAAATCATGTGTTTCGCATGGGTTTGAATCTAACTCGTTTGTTTCGCATGCTGTTGAAACTAAATCATTTATATCACAAGTATTTGAAGCTAAACCATTTGCTTCGCATGGATTCGAAGGTCAGCCTTCTACTTCGCATTGATTTGATTCTAAGTCATTTGTTTCGCATGGATTTGAAGCTAACTCGTTTGTTTCGCATGCTGTTGAAGCTAAATCATGTATATCACAATTATTTGAAGCTAAACCATTTGTATCGCATGGAATCGAAGATAAGCCACCTACTTCGCATTGATTTGTAGCTAAATCATGTGTTTCGCATGGATTTGAAGCTAACTCGTTTATTTCGCATGCTGTTGAAGCTAAATTAAGTGTATCACAAGTATTTGAAGCTAAACAATTTGCTTCGCATGGATTCGAAGGTCAGCCTTCTACTTCGCATTGATTTGATGCTAAGTCATTTGTTTCGCATGGATTTGAAGCTAACGCGTTTGTTTCGGATGCAGTTGAAGCTAAATCAAGTGTATCACAAGTATTTGAAGCTAAACCATTTGATTCCCATTGATTTGAAGCTAAGCTTTCTACTTAGCATTGATTTGAAGATAAATCATGTGTTTCGCTTGGATTTGAATCTAACTCGTTTATTTCGCATGCTGTTGATGCTAAATCATGTATATCACAAGTATATGAAGTTAATCCATTTGTTTCGCATGGATACGAAGATCAGCCTTCTACTTCTCATTGGTTAGAAGCTAAATCATGTGTTTCGCATGGGTTTGAAGCTAACTCGTTTGTTTCGCCTACATTTGAAGCTATATCACTTATATTCACAAGTATGTGAAGCTAAATCATTCGTTTCGCATGGATTTGAAGCTAAGCCATGAACTTCACGTTGACTTGATGCTAAATCATGTTTTTGCTTAGACTTGAAGCTAACTCGTTTATTTCGCATGTTGTTGAAGCTAAATCATGTATATCACAAGTATTTGAAGCTAAACCATTTGTATCGCATGGAATCGAAGATAAGCCACCTACTTCGCATTGATTTGTAGCTAAATCATGTGTTTCGCATGGATTTGAAGCTAACTCGTTTATTTCGCATGCTGTTGAAGCTAAATCATGTGTATCACAAGTATTTGAAGCTAAACAATTTGCTTCGCATGGATTCGAAGATCAGCCTTCTACTTCGCATTGATTAGATGCTAAATCATGTGTTTCGCATGGGTTTGAAGCTAACTCGTTTGTTTCACCTGCATTTGAAGCTATATCACTTATATTCTCAAGTATGTGAAGCTAAATCATTCGTTTCGCATGGATTTGAAGCTAAGCCGTTAACTTCGCGTTGACATGATGATAAATCATGTTTTTCGCTTGGACGTGAAGTTAACTCGTTTGTTTCGCATGCTGTTGAAGCTAAATCATGTATATCACAAGTATTTGAAGCTAAACCATTTGTATCGCATGGAATCGAAGATAAGCCACCTACTTCGCATTGATTTGTAGCTAAATCATGTGTTTTGCATGGATTTGAAGCTAACTCGTTTATTTCGAATGCTGTTGAAGCTAAATCAAGTGTATCACAAGTATTTGGAGCTAAACAATTTGCTTCGCATGGATTCGAAGATCAGCCTTCTACTTCGCATTGATTAGATGCTAAATCATGTGTTTCGCATGGGTTTGAAGCTAACTCGTTTGTTTCACCTGCATTTGAAGCTATATCACATATATTCTCAAGTATGTGAAGCTAAATCATTCGTTTCGCATGGATTTGAAGCTAAGCCGTTAACTTCGCGTTGACATGATGATAAATCATGTTTTTCGCTTGGACGTGAAGTTAACTCGTTTGTTTCGCATGCTGTTGAATCTAAATCATGTATATCACAAGTATTTGAAGCTAAACCATTTGTTTCGCATGGATTCGAAGATAACCCTTCTACTTCGCATTGATTTGAAGCTAAATCATGTGTTTCGCATGGATTTGAAGCTAACTCGTTTGTTTCGCATGCTGTTGAAGCTAAATCATGTATATCACAAGTATTTGAAGCTAATCCATTTGTTTCGCATGGATTCGAAGATAAGCCTTCTACTTCGCATTGATTTGAAGCTAAATCATTTGTTTCGCATGGATTTGAAGCTAACTCGTTTATTTCGCATGCTGTTGAAGCTAAATTAAGTGTATCACAAGTATTTGAAGCTAAACAATTTGCTTCGCATGGATTCGAAGGTCAGCCTTCTACTTCGCATTGATTTGATGCTAAGTCATTTGTTTCGCATGGATTTGAAGCTAACGCGTTTGTTTCGGATGCAGTTGAAGCTAAATCAAGTGTATCACAAGTATTTGAAGCTAAACCATTTGATTCCCATTGATTTGAAGCTAAGCTTTCTACTTAGCATTGATTTGAAGATAAATCATGTGTTTCGCTTGGATTTGAATCTAACTCGTTTATTTCGCATGCTGTTGATGCTAAATCATGTATATCACAAGTATATGAAGTTAATCCATTTGTTTCGCATGGATACGAAGATCAGCCTTCTACTTCTCATTGATTAGAAGCTAAATCATGTGTTTCGCATGGGTTTGAATCTAACTCGTTTGTTTCGCATGCTGTTGAAACTAAATCATTTATATCACAAGTATTTGAAGCTAAACCATTTGCTTCGCATGGATTCGAAGGTCAGCCTTCTACTTCGCATTGATTTGATGCTAAGTCATTTGTTTCGCATGGATTTGAAGCTAACTCGTTTGTTTCGCATGCTGTTGAAGCTAAATCATGTATATCACAATTATTTGAAGCTAAACCATTTGTATCGCATGGAATCGAAGATAAGCCACCTACTTCGCATTGATTTGTAGCTAAATCATGTGTTTCGCATGGATTTGAAGCTAACTCGTTTATTTCGCATGCTGTTGAAGCTAAATCATGTGTATCACAAGTATTTGAAGCTAAACAATTTGCTTCGCATGGATTCGAAGATCAGCCTTCTACTTCGCATTGATTAGATGCTAAATCATGTGTTTCGCATGGGTTTGAAGCTAACTCGTTTGTTTCACCTGCATTTGAAGCTATATCACTTATATTCTCAAGTATGTGAAGCTAAATCATTCGTTTCGCATGGATTTGAAGCTAAGCCGTTAACTTCGCGTTGACATGATGATAAATCATGTTTTTCGCTTGGACGTGAAGTTAACTCGTTTGTTTCGCATGCTGTTGAAGCTAAATCATGTATATCACAAGTATTTGAAGCTAAACCATTTGTATCGCATGGAATCGAAGATAAGCCACCTACTTCGCATTGATTTGTAGCTAAATCATGTGTTTTGCATGGATTTGAAGCTAACTCGTTTATTTCGCATGCTGTTGAAGCTAAATCAAGTGTATCACAAGTATTTGGAGCTAAACAATTTGCTTCGCATGGATTCGAAGATCAGCCTTCTACTTCGCATTGATTAGATGCTAAATCATGTGTTTCGCATGGGTTTGAAGCTAACTCGTTTGTTTCACCTGCATTTGAAGCTATATCACATATATTCTCAAGTATGTGAAGCTAAATCATTCGTTTCGCATGGATTTGAAGCTAAGCCGTTAACTTCGCGTTGACATGATGATAAATCATGTTTTTCGCTTGGACGTGAAGTTAACTCGTTTGTTTCGCATGCTGTTGAAGCTAAATCATGTATATCACAAGTATTTGAAGATAAACCATTTGTTTCGCATGGATTCGAAGATAACCCTTCTACTTCGCATTGATTTGAAGCTAAATCATGTGTTTCGCATGGATTTGAAGCTAACTCGTTTGTTTCGCATGCTGTTGAAGCTAAATCATGTATATCACAATTATTTGAAGCTAAATCATTTGTATCGCATGGAATCGAAGATAAGCCACCTACTTCGCATTGATTTGTAGCTAAATCATGTGTTTCGCATGGATTTGAAGCTAACTCGTTTATTTCGCATGCTGTTGAAGCTAAATCAAGTGTATCACAAGTATTTGAAGCTAAACAATTTGCTTCGCATGGATTCGAAGATCAGCCTTCTACTTCGCATTGATTAGATGCTAAATCATGTGTTTCGCATGGGTTTGAAGCTAACTCGTTTGTTTCACCTGCATTTGAAGCTATATCACTTATTTTCTCAAGTATGTGAAGCTAAATCATTCGTTGCGCATGGATTTGAAGCTAAGCCGTCAACTTCGCGTTGACTTGATGATAAATCATGTTTTTCGCTTGGACTTGAAGCTAACTCGTTTGTTTCGCATGCTGTTGAAGCTAAATCATGTATATCACAAGTATTTGAAGCTAAACCATTTGTATCGCATGGAATCGAAGATAAGCCACCTACTTCGCATTGATTTGTAGCTAAATCATGTGTTTTGCATGGATTTGAAGCTAACTCGTTTATTTCGCATGCTGTTGAAGCTAAATCAAGTGTATCACAAGTATTTGGAGCTAAACAATTTGCTTCGCATGGATTCGAAGATCAGCCTTCTACTTCGCATTGATTAGATGCTAAATCATGTGTTTCGCATGGGTTTGAAGCTAACTCGTTTGTTTCACCTGCATTTGAAGCTATATCACATATATTCTCAAGTATGTGAAGCTAAATCATTCGTTTCGCATGGATTTGAAGCTAAGCCGTTAACTTCGCGTTGACATGATGATAAATCATGTTTTTCGCTTGGACGTGAAGTTAACTCGTTTGTTTCGCATGCTGTTGAAGCTAAATCATGTATATCACAAGTATTTGAAGCTAAACCATTTGTTTCGCATGGATTCGAAGACAACCCTTCTACTTCGCATTGATTTGAAGCTAAATCATGTGTTTCGCATGGATTTGAAGCTAACTCGTTTGTTTCGCATGCTGTTGAAGCTAAATCATGTATATCACAAGTATTTGAAGCTAATCCATTTGTTTCGCATGGATTCGAAGGTAAGCCTTCTACTTCGCATTGATTTGAAGCTAAATCATTTGTTTCGCATGGATTTGATTCTAACTCGTTTGTTTCGCATGCTGTTGAAACTAAATCATTTATATCACAAGTATTTGAAGCTAAACCATTTGCTTCGCATGGATTCGAAGGTCAGCCTCCTACTTCGCATTGATTTGATGCTAAGACATTTGTTTCGCATGGATTTGAAGCTAACTCGTTTGTTTCGCATGCTGTTGAAGCTAAATCATGTATATCACAATTATTTGAAGCTAAATCATTTGTATCGCATGGAATCGAAGATAAGCCACCTACTTCGCATTGATTTGTAGCTAAATCATGTGTTTCGCATGGATTTGAAGCTAACTCGTTTATATCGCATGCTGTTGAAGCTAAATCAAGTGTATCACAAGTATTTGAAGCTAAACAATTTGCTTCGCATGGATTCGAAGATCAGCCTTCTACTTCGCAATGATTAGATGCTAAATCATGTGTTTCGCATGGGTTTGAAGCTAACTCGTTTGTTTCACCTGCATTTGAAGCTATATCACTTATTTTCTCAAGTATGTGAAGCTAAATCATTCGTTGCGCATGGATTTGAAGCTAAGCCGTCAACTTCGCGTTGACTTGATGATAAATCATGTTTTTCGCTTGGACTTGAAGCTAACTCGTTTGTTTCGCATGCTGTTGAAGCTAAATCATGTATATCACAAGTATTTGAAGCTTAACCATTTGTTTCGCATGGATTCGAAAATTAGCCTTCCACATCGCATTGATTTGAAGCTAAATCATTTGTTTCGCATGGATTTGGAGCTAACTCGTTTGTTCCGCATGCTGTTGAAGCTAACTCAAGTGTATCACAAGTATTTGAAGCTAAACCATTTGCTTCGCATGGATTCGAAGATCAGCCTTCTACTTCGCATTGATATGAAGTTAAATAATATGTTTCGCATGGATTTGAAGCTAACTCTTTTTTTCGTACGCAGTTGAAGCTAAATCATGTATATCACAAGTATTTGCAGCTAAACCATTTGTTTCGCATGGATTCGAAGATAACCCTCCTACTTCGCATTGATTTGAAGCTAAATCATGTGTTTCGCATGGATTTGAATCTAACTCGTTCATTTAGCATGCTGTTGAAGCTAAATCATCTATATCACAAGTATATAAAGCTAAACCATTTGTTTCGCATGGATTCGAAGATAAGCCTTCTACTTCGCATTGATTTGATGCTAAATCATGTGTTTCGCATGGATTTGAAGCTAACTCGTTTGTTTCGCATGCTGATGAAGCTGAATCATGTATATCACAAGTATTTGTAGCTATATCATATGTTTCGCATGGATTCGAAGATAATCCTTCTACTTCGCATTGATTTGAAGCTAAATGATGTGTTTCGCATGGATTTGAATCTAACTCGTTCATTTCGCATGCTGTTGAAGCTAAATCATGTATATCACAAGTATATGAAGCTAAACCATTTGTTTCGCATGGATTCGAAGATCAGCCTTCTACTTCGCATTGATATGAAGTTAAATCAAATGTTTCGCATGGATTTGAAGCAAGCTCTTTTTTTTTCGTATGCAGTTGAAGCTAAATCATGTATATCACAAGTATTTGCAGCTAAACCATTTGTCTCGCATGGATTAGAAGATAACCCTTCTACTTCGCATTGATTTGAAGCTAAATCATGTGTTTTGCATGGATTTGAAGCTAACTCGTTTGTTTCGCATGCTGTTGAAGCTAAATCATGTATATCAAAAGTTTTGGAAGCTAAACTATTCGTTTCACATGGATTTGAAGATCAGTCTTCTACTTCGCATTGATTTGAAACTAAATCATGTGTTTGGCATGGATATGAAGTTAACTTGTTTGTTTCGCATGCAGTTGAAGCTAAATCATGCATATCACAAGTATTTGAAGCTAAACCATTTGTTTCGCATTTATTAGAAGCTAAGCCTTCTACTTCGCAATGATTTCAGGCTAAATCATGTGTTTCGCATGGATTTGAAGCTAACTCGTTTGTTTCGCATGCTGATGAAGCTGAATCATGTATATCACCAGTATTTGTAGCTATATCATATGTTTCGCATGGATTCGAAGATAACCCTTCTACTTCGCATTGATTTGAAGCTAAATCATGTGTTCCGCATGGATTTTAAGCTAACACGTTTGTTTCGCATGCAGTTGAAGCTAAATCATGTATATCACAAGTATTTGAAGCTAAACCATTTGTTTCGCATGGATTCGAAGATAAGCCTTCCACTTCGCATAGATTTGATGCTAAATCATGTGTTTCGCATGGATTTGGAGCTAACTCGTTTGTTTCGCATGCTGTTGAAGCTAACTCAAGTGTATCACAAGTATTTGAAGCTAAACCATTTGCTTCGCATGGATTCGAAGATCAGCCTTCTACTTCGCATTGATATGAAGTTAAATAATATGTTTCGCATGGATTTGAAGCTAACTCTTTTTTTCGTACGCAGTTGAAGCTAAATCATGTATATCACAAGTATTTGAAGTTAAACCATTTGTTTCTCATGGATTCGAAGATAATCCATCTATTTCGCATTGATTTGAAGCTAAATCATGTGTTTAGCATGGATTTGAATCTAACTCGTTTGTTTCGCATGCTGTTGAAACTAAATCATTTATATCACAAGTATTTGAAGCTAAACCATTTGCTTCGCATGGATTCGAAGATAAGCCTTGCACTTCGCATTGATTTGAAGCTAACTCATGTGTTTCGCATGGATTTGAAGTTAACTCGTTTGTTTCGCACGCAGTTGAAGCTAAATCATGTATATCACAAATATTTGCAGCTAAACCATTTGTATCGCATGGATTCGAAGATAACCCTTCTACTTCGCATTGATTTGAAGCTAAATCATGTGTTTCGCATGGATTTGAAGCTAACTCATTTGTTTCGCATGCTGTTGAAGCTAAATCATGTATATCACAAGTATTTGAAGCTAATCCATTTGTTTCGCATGGATTCGAAGATAAGCCTTCTACTTCGCATTGATTCGAAGCTAAATCATTTGTTTCGCATGGATTTGATTCTAACTCGTTTGTTTCGCATGCTGTTGGAACTAAATCATGTATATCACAAGTATTTGAAGTTAAACCATTTGTTTCGCATGGATTCGAAGCTAACTCGTTTGTTTCGAATGCTGTTGAAACTAAATCATTTATATCACAAGTATTTGAAGCTAAACCATTTGCTTCGCATGGATTCGAAGATAACCCTTCTACTTCGCATTGATTTGAAGCTAAATCATGTGTTTCGCATGGATTTGAAGCTAACTCGTTTGTTTCGCATGCTGTTGAAGCTAAATCATGTATATCACAAGTATTTGAAGCTAATCCATTTGTTTCGCATGGATTTGAAGCTAAGCTTTCTACTTAGCATTGTTTTGAAGATAAATCATGTGTTTCGTTTGGATTTGAAGATAACTCATTTGCTTCGCATGCTGTTGAAGCTAAATCATGTATATCACAAGTATTTGAAGTTAAACCATTTGTTTCGCATGGATTCGAAGCTAACTCGTTTGTTTCGCATGCTGTTGAAACTAAATCATTTATATCACAAGTATTTGAAGCTAAACCATTTGCTTCGCATGGATTCGAAGGTCAGCCTTCTACTTCGCATTGATTTGAAGCTAAATCATGTGTTTCGCATGGATTTGAAGCTAACTCGTTTGCTTCGCATGCTGTTGGAACTAAATCATGTATATCACAAGTATTTGAAGCTATATCATTTGTTTCGCATTTATTTGAACATAAGCCTTCTACTTCGCATTGATTTTAATCTAAATCATGTGTATCGCATGGATTTGAAGCTAACTCGTTTGCTTCGCATGCAGTTGACGCTAAATCATGTATATCACAAGTATTTGATGCTAAAACATTTGATACCCATGGATTCGAAGCTAAGCTTTCTACTTAGCATTGATTTGAAGATAAATCATGTGTTTCGCTTGGATTTGAAGATAACTCGTTTGCTTCGCATGGTGTTGAAGCTAAATCGTGTATATCACAAGTATTTGAAGTTAAACCATTTGTTTCGCATGGATTCGAAGATAATCCATCTATTTCGCATTGATTTGAAGCTAAATCATTTGTTTCGCATGGATTTGAAGCTAACTCGTTTGTTTCGCATGCTGTTGAAGCTAAATCATGTATATCACAATTATTTGAAGCTAAACCATTTGTATCGCATGGAATCGAAGATAAACCACCTACTTCGCATTGATTTGTAGCTAAATCATGTGTTTCGCATGGATTTGAAGCTAACTCGTTTATTTCGCATGCTGTTGAAGCTAAATCAAGTGTATCACAAGTATTTGGAGCTAAACAATTTGCTTCGCATGGATTCGAAGATCAGCCTTCTACTTCGCATTGATTAGATGCTAAATCATGTGTTTCGCATGGGTTTGAAGCTAACTCGTTTTTTCGCTAGCAGTGGAAGCTAAATCATGTATATCACAAGTATTTGAAGCTACACCATTTGATTCCCATGGATTTGAAGCTAAGCTTTCTACTTAGCATTGATATGAAGATAAATCATGTGTTTCGCTTGGATTTGATGATAACTCGTTTGCTTCGCATGCTGTTGAAGCTAAATCATGTATATCACAAGTATATGAAGCTAACCCATTTGTTTCGCATGGATTCGAAGATAAGCCTTCTACTTCGCATTGATTTTAATCTAAATCATGTGTTTCGCATGGATTTCAAGCTAACTCGTTTGTTTCGCATGGTGTTGAAGCTAAATCATGTATATCACAAGTATTTGAAGCTATATCATATGTTTCGCATGGATTCGAAGATAACCCTTCTAATTCGCATTGATTTGAAGCTAAATCATGTGTTTCGCATGGATTTGAAGCTAACTCGTTTGTTTCGCATGCTGTTGAAGCTAAGTCATGAATAGCACAAGTATTTGAAGCTAAACCATTTGTTTCGCATGGATTCGAAGATAAGCCTTCCACTTCGCATTCATTTGAAGCTAAATCATGTGTTCCGCATGGATTTGAAGCTAACTCGTTTGTTTCGCATGCAGTTGAAGCTGAATCATGTATGTCACAAGTATTTGAAGCTAAACCATTTGTTTCGCATGGATTCCAAGATAACCCTTCTAATTCGCATTTATTAGATGGTAAATCATGTGTTTCGCATGGATTTGAAGCTAACTCGATTGTTTCGCATTCTGTTGAAGCTGAATCATGTATATCAAAAGTATTTGAAGCTAAACCATTTGTTTCGCATGGATTCGAAGATAAGCCTTCTACTTCGCATTGATTTTAATCTAAATCATGTGTTTCGCATGGATTTGAAGCTAACTCGTTTGTTTCGCATGCTGTTGAAGCTAAATCATGTATATCACAAGTATTTGAAGCTATATCATATGTTTCGCATGGATTCGAAGATAACCCTTCTAATTCGCATTGATTTGAAGCTAAATCATGTGTTTCGCATGGATTTGAAGCTAACTCGTTTGTTTCGCATGCTGTTGAAGCTAAGTCATGTATATCACAAGTATTTGAAGCTAAACCATTTGTTTCGCATGGATTCGAAGATAAGCCTTCCACTTCGCATTCATTTGAAGCTAAATCATGTGTTCCGCATGGATTTGAAGCTAACTCGTTTGTTTCGCATGCATTTGAAGCCATATCACTTATATTTTCAAGTATGTGAAGCTAAATCATTCGTTTTGCATGGATTTGAAGCTAAGCCATCAACTTCGCGTTGACGAGGTGCTAATTCATGTGTATCGCATGGATTTGAAGCTAACTCGATTGTTTAGCATGCAGTTGAAGCTGAATCATGTATATCAAAAGTATTTGAAGCTAAACCATTTGTTTCGCATGGATTCGAAGATAAGCCTTCTACTTCGCATTGATTTTAATCTAAATCATGTGTTTCGCATGGATTTGAAGCTAACTCGATTGTTTCGCATGCTGTTGAAGCTAAATCATGTATATCACAAGTATTTGAAGCTATATCATATGTTTCGCATGGATTCGAAGATAACCCTTCTAATTCGCATTGATTTGAAGCTAAATCATGTGTTTCGCATGGATTTGAAGCTAACTCGTTTGTTTCGCATGCTGTTGAAGCTAAGTCATGTATATCACAAGTATTTGAAGCTAAACCATTTGTTTCGCATGGATTCGAAGATAAGCCTTCCACTTCGCATTCATTTGAAGCTAAATCATGTGTTCCGCATGGATTTGAAGCTAACTCGTTTGTTTCGCATGCAGTTGAAGCTGAATCATGTATGTCACAAGTACTTGCGGCTAAACCATTTGTTTCGCATGGATTCGAAGGTAACCCTTCTACTTCGCATTGATTTGAAGCTAAATCATGTGTTTCGCATGGATTTGAATCTAACTCGTTTGTTTCGCATGCTGTTGAAACGAAATCATGTATATCACAAGTATTTGAAGCTAAACCATTTGCTTCGCATGGATTCGAAGATCAGCCTTCTACTTCGCATTGATTAGATGCTAAATCATGTGTATCGCAAGCGTTTGAAGCTAACTCGTTTGTTTCGCCTGCATTTGAAGCCATATCACTTATATTTTCAAGTATGTGAAGCTAAATCATTCGTTTTGCATGGATTTGAAGCTAAGCCATCAACTTCGCGTTGACGTGATGCTAATTCATGTGTTTCGCATGGATTTGAAGCTAACTCGATTGTTTAGCATGCAGTTGAAGCTGAATCATGTATATCAAAAGTATTTGAAGCTAAACCATTTGTTTCGCATGGATTCGAAGATAAGCCTTCTACTTCGCATTGATTTTAATCTAAATCATGTGTTTCGCATGGATTTGAAGCTAACTCGTTTGTTTCGCATGCTGTTGAAGCTAAATCATGTATATCACAAGTATTTGAAGCTATATCATATGTTTCGCATGGATTCGAAGATAGCCCTTCTAATTCGCATTGATTTGAAGCTAAATCATGTGTTTCGCATGGATTTGAAGCTAACTCGTTTGTTTCGCATGCTGTTGAAGCTAAGTCATGTATATCACAAGTATTTGAAGCTAAACCTTTTGTTCCGCATGGATTCGAAGATAAGCCTTCCACTTCCATTCATTTGAAGCTAAATCATGTGTTCCGCATGGATTTGAAGCTAACTCGTTTGTTTCGCATGCAGTTGAAGCTGAATCATGTATGTCACAAGTATTTGCGGCTAAACCATTTGTTTCGCATGGATTCGAAGGTAAACCTTCTACTTCGCATTGATTTGAAGCTAAATCATTAGTTTCGCATGGATTTGAATCTAACTCGTTTGTTTCGCATGCTGTTGAAACGAAATCATGTATATCACAAGTATTTGAAGCTAAACCATTTGCTTCGCATGGATTCGAATATAAGCCTTCTACTTCGCATTGATTAGATGCTAAATCATGTGTATCGCAAGGGTTTGAAGCTAACTCGTTTGTTTCGCCTGCATTTGAAGCCATATCACTTATATTTTCAAATATGTGAAGCTAAATCATTCGTTTTGCATGGATTTGAAGCTAAGCCATCAACTTCGCGTTGACTTGATGATAAATCATGTGTTTCGCATGGATTTGAAGCTAACTCGTTTGTTTCCTAGGCAGTTGAAGCTGAATCATGTATATCAAAAGTATTTGAAGATAAACTATTCGTTTCGCATGGATTCGAATATAAGCCTTCCACTTCGCATTGATTTGAAGCTAAATCATGTGTTCAGCATGGATTTGAAGCTAACTCGTTTGTTTCGCATGCAGTTGAAGCTGAATCATGTATATCACAAGTATTTGAAGCTAAACCATTTGCTTCGCATGGATTCGAAGATCAGCCTTCTACTTCGCATTGATTAGATGCTAAATCATGTGTTTCGCATGGATTTGAAGCTAACTCGTTTGTTTCGCATGCTGTTGAAGCTAAATCATGTATATCACAAGTATTTGAAGCTATATCATATGTTTCGCATGGATTCGAAGATAACCCTTCTACTTCGTATTGATTAGATGCTAAATCATGTGTTTCGCAAGGATTTGAAGCTAACTCGATTGTTTAGCATGCAGTTGAAGCTGAATCATGTATATCAAAAGTATTTGAAGCTAAACCATTTGTTTCGCATGGATTCGAAGATAAGCCTTCTACTTCGCATTGATTTTAATCTAAATCATGTGTTTCGCATGGATTTGAAGCTAACTCGTTTGTTTCGCATGGTGTTGAAGCTAAATCATGTATATCACAAGTATTTGAAGCTATATCATATGTTTCGCATGGATTCGAAGATAACCCTTCTAATTCGCATTGATTTGAAGCTAAATCATGTGTTTCGCATGGATTTGAAGCTAACTCGTTTGTTTCGCATGCTGTTGAAGCTAAGTCATGTATAGCACAAGTATTTGAAGCTAAACCATTTGTTTCGCATGGATTCGAAGATAAGCCTTCCACTTCGCATTCATTTGAAGCTAAATCATGTGTTCCGCATGGATTTGAAGCTAACTCGTTTGTTTCGCATGCAGTTGAAGCTGAATCATGTATGTCACAAGTATTTGCGGCTAAACCATTTGTTTCGCATGGATTCGAAGGTAACCCTTCTACTTCGCATTGATTTGAAGCTAAATCATGTGTTTCGCATGGATTTGAATCTAACTCGTTTGTTTCGCATGCTGTTGAAACGAAATCATGTATATCACAAGTATTTGAAGCTAAACCATTTGCTTCGCATGGATTCGAAGATGAGCCTTCTACTTCGCATTGATTAGATGCTAAATCATGTGTATCGCAAGGGTTTCAAGCTAACTCGTTTGTTTCGCCTGCATTTGAAGCCATATCACCTATATTTTCAAATATGTGAAGCTAAATCGTTCGTTTTGCATGGATTTGAAGCTAAGCCATCAACTTCGCGTTGACTTGATGATAAATCATGTGTTTCGCATGGATTTGAAGCTAACTCGTTTGTTTCCTAGGCAGTTGAAGCTGAATCATGTATATCAAAAGTATTTGAAGCTAAACCATTTGTTTCGCATGGATTCCAAGATAACCCTTCTAATTCGCATTTATTAGATGGTAAATCATGTGTTCGCATGGATTTGAAGCTAACTCGTTTGCTTCGCATGCTGTTCAAGCTAAATCAAGTGTATCACAAGTATTTGAAGCTAAACCATTTGTTTCGCGTGGATTCGAAGATCAACCTTCTACTTCGCATTGATTAGATGCTAAATCATGTATTTCGCATGGATTTGAAGCTAACTCGTTTGTTTCGCATGCTGTTGAAACTAAATCATGTATATCACAAGTATTTGAAGCTATATCATATGTTTCGCATGGATTCGAAGATAACCCTTCTAATTCGCATTGATTTGAAGCTAAATCATGTGATTCGCATGGATTTGAAGCTACCTCGTTTGTTTCGCATGCTGTTGAAACTAAATCATGTATATCACAAGTAATTGAAGCTAAACTATTCGTTTCGCATGGATTCGAAGATAACACTTCTTCTTCGCATTGATTTGAAGCTAAATCATGTGTTTCGCATGGATTTGAAGCTAACTCGTTTGTTTCGCATGCTGTTGAAGCTAAGTCATGTATATCACAAGTATTTGCGGCTAAACCATTTGTTTCGCATGGATTCGAAGGTAACCCTTCTACTTCGCATTGATTTGAAGCTAAATCATGTGTTTCGCATGGATTTGAATCTAACTCGTATGTTTCGCATGCTGTTGAAACTAAATCATGTATATCACAAGTATTTGAAGCTAAACCATTTGCTTCGCATGGATTCGAAGATCAGCCTTCTACATCGCATTGATTAGATGCTAAATCATGTGTTTCGCATGGGTTTGAAGCTAACTCGTTTGTTTCGCCTGCATTTGAAGCCATATCACTTATATTTTCAAATATGTGAAGCTAAATCATTCGTTTTGCATGGATTTGAAGCTAAGCCATCAACTTCGCGTTGACTTGATGATAAATCATGTGTTTCGCATGGATTTGAAGCTAACTCGTTTGTTTCCTAGGCAGTTGAAGCTGAATCATGTATATCAAAAGTATTTGAAGCTAAACCATTTGTTTCGCATGGATTCCAAGATAACCCTTCTAATTCGCATTTATTAGATGGTAAATCATGTGTTCGCATGGATTTGAAGCTAACTCGTTTGCTTCGCATGCTGTTCAAGCTAAATCAAGTGTATCACAAGTATTTGAAGCTAAACCATTTGTTTCGCGTGGATTCGAAGATCAACCTTCTACTTCGCATTGATTAGATGCTAAATCATGTATTTCGCATGGATTTGAAGCTAACTCGTTTGTTTCGCATGCTGTTGAAACTAAATCATGTATATCACAAGTATTTGAAGCTATATCATATGTTTCGCATGGATTCGAAGATAACCCTTCTAATTCGCAATGATTTGAAGCTAAATCATGTGTTCCGCATGGATTTGAAGCTGACTCGTTTGTTTCGCATGCAGTTGAAGCTGAATCATGTATATCACAAGTATTTGCGGCTAAACCATTTCTTTCGCATGGATTCGATGATAAGCCTTCTACATCGCATTGATTAGATGCTAAATCATGTGTTTCGCATGGGTTTGAAGCTAACTCGTTTGTTTCGCCTGCATTTGAAGCCATATCACTTATATTTTCAAGTATGTGAAGCTAAATCATTCGTTTTGCATGGATTTGAAGCTAAGCCATCAACTTCGCGTTGACTTGATGCTTATTCATGTGTTTCGCATGGATTTGAAGCTAACTCGTTTGTTTCGCAGGCAGTTGAAGCTGAATCATGTATATCAAAAGTATTTGAAGCTAAACTATTCGTTTCGCATGGATTCGAAGATAAGCCTTCCACTTCGCATTGATTTGAAGCTAAATCATGTGTTCCGCCTGGATTTGAAGCTGACTCGTTTGTTTCGCATGCAGTTGAAGCTGAATCATGTATATCACAAGTATTTGCGGCTAAACCATTTGTTTCGCATGGATTCGAAGGTAACCCTTCTACTTCGCATTGATTTTAATCTAAATCATGTGTTTCGCATGGATTTGAAGCTAACTCGTTTGTTTCGCAGGCTGTTGAAGCTAAATCATGTATATCACAAGTATTTGCGAGCTAAACCATTTGCTTCGCATGGATTCGAAGATCAGCCTTCTACTTCGCATTGATTAGATGCTAAGTCATGTGTTTCGCATGGATTTGAAGCTAACTCGATTGTTTAGCATGCAGTTGAAGCTGAATCATGTATATCACAAGTATTCGAAGCTATATCATATGTTTCGCATGTATCCGAAGATAAGCCTTCCACTTCGCATTGATTTGAAGCTAAATCATGTGTTCCGCATGGATTTGAAGCTGACTCGTTTGTTTCGCATGCAGTTGAAGCTGAATCATGTATATCACAAGTATTTGCGGCTAAACCATTTGTTTCGCATGGATTCGAAGGTAACCCTTCTACTTCGCATTGATTTTAATCTAAATCATGTGTTTCGCATGAATTTCAAGCTAACTCGTTTGTTTCGCATGCTGTTGAAGCTAAATCATGTATATCACAAGTATTTGAAGCTAAACCATTTGTTTCGCATGGATTCGAAGATAAGCCTCCTACTTCGCATTGATTTGAAGCTAAATCATGTGTTTCGCATGGATTTGAAGCTATCTCGTTTGTTTCGCATGCTGTTGAAGCTAAGTCATGTATATCACAAGTATTTGCGGCTAAACCATTTGTTTCGCATGGATTCGAAGGTATCCCTTCTACTTCGCATTGATTTTAATCTAAATCATGTGTTTCGCATGGATTTGAATCTAACTCGTTTGTTTCGCATGCTGTTGAAACTAAATCATGTATATCACAAGTAATTGAAGCTAAAATATTCGTTTCGCATGGATTCGAAGATAACACTTCTTCTTCGCATTGATTTGAAGCTAAATCATGTGTTTCGCATGGATTTGAATCTAACTCGTTTGTTTCGCATGCTGTTGAAACTGAATCATGTATATCACAAGTATTTGAAGCTAAACCATTTGTTTCGCATGGATTCCAAGATAACCCTTCTAATTCGCATTAATTAGATGGTAAATCATGCGTTTCGCATGGATTTGAAGCTAACTCGATTGTTTCGCATTCTGTTGAAGCTAAATCATGCATATCACAAGTATTTGAAGCTAAACCATTTGTTTCGCATGGATTCGAAGATAAGCCTCCTACTTCGCATTGATTTGAAGCTAAATCATGTGTTCGCATGGATTTGAAGCTACCTCGTTTGTTTCGCATGCTGTTAAAGCTAAATCATGTATATCACAAGTATTTGAAGCTAAACCATTTGCTTCGCATGGATTCGAAGATCAGCCTTCTACTTCGTATTGATTAGATGCTAAATCATGTGTTTCGCATGGGTTTGAAGCTAACTCGTTTGTTTCGCCTGCATTTGAAGCCATATCACTTATATTTTCAAGTATGTGAAGCTAAATCATTCGTTTTGAATGGATTTGAAGCTAAGCCATCAACTTCGCGTTGACGTGATGCTAATTCATGTGTTTCGCATGGATTTGAAGCTAACTCGATTGTTTTGCATGCAGTTGAAGCTGAATCATGTATATCAAAAGTATTTGAAGCTAAACCATTTGTTTCGCATGGATTCGAAGATAAGCCTTCTACTTCGCATTGATTTTGATCTAAATCATGTGTTTCGCATGGATTTGAAGCTAACTCGTTTGTTTCGCATGCTGTTGAAGCTAAATCATGTATATCACAAGTATTTGAAGCTATATCATATGTTTCGCATGGATTCGAAGATAACCCTTCTAATTCATATTGATTTGAAGCTAAATCATGTGTTTCGCATGGATTTGAAGCTAACTCGTTTGTTTCGCATGCTGTTGAAGCTAAGTCATGTATATCACAAGTATTTGCGGCTAAACCATTTGTTTCGCATGGATTCGAAGGTAACCCTTCTACTTCGCATTGATTTGTAGCTAAATCATGTGTTTCGCATGGATTTGAATCTAACTCGTTTGTTTCGCATGCTGTTGAAACTAAATCATGTATATCACAAGTATTTGAAGCTAAACCATTTGCTTCGCATGGATTCGAAGATAAGCCTCCTACTTCGCATTGATTTGAAGCTAAATCATGTGTTTCGCATGGATTTGAAGCTAACTCGTTTGTTTCGCATGCAGTTGAAGCTGAATCATGTATATCACAAGTATTTGCGGCTAAACCATTTGTTTCGCATGGATTCGAAGGTAACCCTTCTACTTCGCATTGATTTTAATCTAAATCATGTGTTTCGCATGGATTTCAAGCTAACTCGTTCGTTTCGCAGGCTGTTGAAGCGAAATCATGTATATCACAAGTATTTGAAGCTAAACCATTTGTTTCGCATGGATTCGAAGATAAGCCTCCTACTTCGCATTGATTTGAAGCTAAATCTTGTGTTTCGCATGGATTTGAAGCTAACTCGTTTGTTTCGCTTGCTGTTGAAGCTAAGTCATGTATATCACAAGTATTTGCGGCTAAACCATTTGTTTCGCATGGATTCGAAGGTAACCCTTCTACTTCGCATTGATTTGAAGCTAAATCATGTGTTTCGCATGGATTTGAATCTAACTCGTTTGTTTCGCATGCTGTTGAAACTAAATCATGTATATCACAAGTATTTGAAGCTAAACCATTTGCTTCGCATGGATTCGAAGATCAGCCTTCTACTTCGCATTGATTAGATGCTAAATCATGTGTTTCGCATGGGTTTGAAGCTAACTCGTTTGTTTCGCCTGCATTTGAAGCCATATCACTTATATTTTCAAGTATGTGAAGCTAAATCATTCGTTTTGCATGGATTTGAAGCTAAGCCATCAACTTCGTGTTGACTTGATGCTAATTCATGTGTTTCGCATGGATTTGAAGCTAACTCGTTTGTTTCGCAGGCAGTTGAAGCTGAATCATGTATATCACAAGTATTTGCGGCTAAACCATTTGTTTCGCATAGATTCGAAGCTAACCCTTCTACTTCGCATTGATTTTAATCTAAATCATGTGTTTCGCATGGATTTGAATCTAACTCGTTTGTTTCTCATGCTGTTGAAACTAAATCATGTATATCACAAGTAATTGAAGCTAAAATATTCGTTTCGCATGGATTCGAAGATAACACTTCTTCTTCGCATTGATTTGAAGCTAAATCATGTGTTTCGCATGGATTTGAATCTAACTCGTTTGTTTCGCATGCTGTTGAAACGAAATCATGTATATCACAAGTATTTGAAGCTAAACCATTTGCTTCGCATGGATTCGAAGATCAGCCTTCTACTTCGCATTGATTAGATGCTAAATCATGTGTATCGCAAGGGTTTCAAGCTAACTCGTTTGTTTCGCCTGCATTTGAAGCCATATCATCTATATTTTCAAATATGTGAAGCTAAATCGTTCGTTTTGCATGGATTTGAAGCTAAGCCATCAACTTCGCGTTGACTTGATGATAAATCATGTGTTTCGCATGGATTTGAAGCTAACTCGTTTGTTTCCTAGGCAGTTGAAGCTGAATCATGTATATCAAAAGTATTTGAAGCTAAACCATTTGTTTCGCATGGATTCCAAGATAACCCTTCTAATTCGCATTTATTAGATGGTAAATCATGTGTTCGCATGGATTTGAAGCTAACTCGTTTGCTTCGCATGCTGTTGAAGCTAAATCAAGTGTATCACAAGTATTTGAAGCTAAACCATTTGTTTCGCGTGGATTCGAAGATCAACCTTCTACTTCGCATTGATTAGATGCTAAATCATGTGTTTCGCATGGATTTGAAGCTAACTCGTTTGTTTCGCATGCTGTTGAAGCTAAATCATGTATATCACAAGTATTTGAAGCTATATCATATGTTTCGCATGGATCCGAAGATAAGCCTTCCACTTCGCATTGATTTGAAGCTAAATCATGTGTTCCGCATGGATTTGAAGCTGACTCGTTTGTTTCGCATGCAGTTGAAGCTGAATCATGTATATCACAAGTATTTGCGGCTAAACCATTTGTCTCGCATGGATTCGAAGGTAACCCTTCTACTTCGCATTGATTTTAATCTAAATCATGTGTTTCGCATGAATTTCAAGCTAACTCGTTTGTTTCGCATGCTGTTGAAGCTAAATCATGTATATCACAAGTATTTGAAGCAAAACCATTTGTTTCGCATGGATTCGAAGATAAGCCTCCTACTTCGCATTGATTTGAAGCTAAATCATGTGTTTCGCATGGATTTGAAGCTAACTCGTTTGTTTCGCATGCTGTTGAAGCTAAGTCATGTATATCACAAGTATTTGCGGCTAAACCATTTGTTTCGCATGGATTCGAAGGTAACCCTTCTACTTCGCATTGATTTGAAGCTAAATCATGTGTTTCGCATGGATTTGAATCTAACTCGTATGTTTCGCATGCTGTTGAAACTAAATCATGTATATCACAAGTATTTGAAGCTAAACCATTTGCTTCGCATGGATTCGAAGATCAGCCTTCTACATCGCATTGATTAGATGCTAAATCATGTGTTTCGCATGGGTTTGAAGCTAACTCGTTTGTTTCGCCTGCATTTGAAGCCATATCACTTATATTTTCAAATATGTGAAGCTAAATCATTCGTTTTGCATGGATTTGAAGCTAAGCCATCAACTTCGCGTTGACTTGATGCTTATTCATGTGTTTCGCATGGATTTGAAGCTAACTCGTTTGTTTCGCAGGCAGTTGATGCTTAATCATGTATATCAAAAGTATTTGAAGCTAAACTATTCGTTTCGCATGGATTCGAAGATAAGCCTTCCACTTCGCATTGATTTGAAGCTAAATCATGTGTTCCGCATGGATTTGAAGCTGACTCGTTTGTTTCGCATGCAGTTGAAGCTGAATCATGTATATCACAAGTATTTGCGGCTAAACCATTTGTTTCGCATGGATTCGAAGGTAACCCTTCTACTTCGCATTGATTTTAATCTAAATCATGTGTTTCGCATGGATTTCAAGCTAACACGTTTGTTTCGCAGGCTGTTGAAGCTAAATCATGTATATCACAAGTATTTGCGAGCTAAACCATTTGCTTCGCATGGATTCGAAGATCAGCCTTCTACTTCGCATTGATTAGATGCTAAGTCATGTGTTTCGCATGGATTTGAAGCTAACTCGATTGTTTAGCATGCAGTTGAAGCTGAATCATGTATATCACAAGTATTCGAAGCTATATCATATGTTTCGCATGGATCCGAAGATAAGCCTTCCACTTCGCATTGATTTGAAGCTAAATCATGTGTTCCGCATGGATTTGAATCTAACTCGTTTGTTACGCATGCTGTTGAAGTTAAATCATGTATATCACAAGTATTTGAAGATAAACCATTTGTTTCGCATGGATTCGAAGATAAGCCTTCTACTACGCATTGATTAGATGCTAAATCATGTGTTTCGCATGGGTTTGAAGCTAACTCGTTTGTTTCGCTTGCATTTGAAGCCATATCACTTATATTTTCAAGTATGTGAAGCTAAATCATTCGTTTTGAATGGATTTGAAGCTAAGCCATCAACTTCGCGTTGACGTGATGCTAATTCATGTGTTTCGCATGGATTTGAAGCTAACTCGATTGTTTTGCATGCAGTTGAAGCTGAATCATGTATATCAAAAGTATTTGAAGCTAAACCATTTGTTTCGCATGGATTCGAAGATAAGCCTTCTACTTCGCATTGATTTTAATCTAAATCATGTGTTTCGCATGGATTTGAAGCTAACTCGTTTGTTTCGCATGCTGTTGAAGCTAAATCATGTATATCACAAGTATTTGAAGCTATATCATATGTTTCGAATGGATTCGAAGATAACCCTTCTAATTCATATTGATTTGAAGCTAAATCATGTGTTTCGCATGGATTTGAAGCTAACTCGTTTGTTTCGCATGCTGTTGAAGCTAAGTCATGTATATCACAAGCATTTGCGGCTAAACCATTTGTTTCGCATGGATTCGAAGGTAACCCTTCTACTTCGCATTGATTTGTAGCTAAATCATGTGTTTCGCATGGATTTGAAGCTAACTCGTTTGTTTCGCTTGCTGTTGAAGCTAAGTCATGTATATCACAAGTATTTGCGTCTAAACCATTTGTTTCGCATGGATTCGAAGGTAACCCTTCTACTTCGCATTGATTTGAAGCTAAATCATATGTTTCGCATGGATTTGAATCTAACTCGTTTGTTTCGCATGCTGTTGAAACTAAATCATGTATATCACAAGTATTTGAAGCTAAACCATTTGCTTCGCATGGATTCGAAAATCCTCCTTCTACTTCGCATTGATTAGATGATAAATCATGTGTTTCGCATGGGTTTGAAGCTAACTCGTTTGTTTCGCCTGCATTTGAAGCCATATCACTTATATTTTCAAGTATGTGAAGCTAAATCATTCGTTTTGCATGGATTTGAAGCTAAGCCATCAACTTCGCGTTGACTTGATGCTTATTCATGTGTTTCGCATGGATTTGAAGCTAACTCGTTTGTTTCGCAGGCACTTGAAGCTGAATCATGTATATCAAAAGTATTTGCGGCTAAACCATTTGTTTCGCATGGATTCGAAGGTAACCCTTCTACTTCGCATTGATTTGAAGCTAAATCATGTGTTTCGCATGGATTTGAATCTAACTCGTATGTTTCGCATGCTGTTGAAACTAAATCATGTATATCACAAGTATTTGAAGCTAAACCATTTGCTTCGCATGGATTCGAAGATCAGCCTTCTACATCGCATTGATTAGATGCTAAATCATGTGTTTCGCATGGGTTTGAAGCTAACTCGTTTGTTTCGCTTGCTGTTGAAGCTAAGTCATGTATATCACAAGTATTTGCGGCTAAACCATTTGTTTCGCATGGATTCGAAGGTAACCCTTCTAATTCGCATTTATTAGATGGTAAATCATGCGTTTCGCATGGATTTGAATCTAACTCGTTTGTTTCGCCTGCATTTGAAGCCATATCACTTATATTTTCAAGTATGTGAAGCTAAATCATTCGTTTTGCATGGATTTGAAGTTAAGCCATCAACTTCGCGTTGACTTGATGCTTATTCATGTGTTTCGCATGGATTTGAAGCTAACTCGTTTGTTTCGCTGGCAGTTGAAGCTGAATCATGTATATCAAAAGTATTTGAAGCTAAACTATTCGTTTCGCATGGATTCGAAGATAAGCCTTCCACTTCGCATTGATTTGAAGCTAAATCATGTGTTCCGCATGGATTTGAAGCTGACTCGTTTGTTTCGCATGCAGTTGAAGCTGAATCATGTATATCACAAGTATTTGCGGCTAAACCATTTGTTTCGCATGGATTCGAAGGTAACCCTTCTACTTCGCATTGATTTTAATCTAAATCATGTGTTTCGCATGGATTTCAAGCTAACTCGTTCGTTTCGCAGGCTGTTGAAGCTAAATCATGTATATCACAAGTATTTGAAGCTAAACCATTTGTTTCGCATGGATTCGAAGATAAGCCTCCTACTTCGCATTGATTTGAAGCTAAATCTTGTGTTTCGCATGGATTTGAAGCTAACTCGTTTGTTTCGCTTGCTGTTGAAGCTAAGTCATGTATATCACAAGTATTTGCGGCTAAACCATTTGTTTCGCATGGATTCGAAGGTAACCCTTCTACTTCGCATTGATTTGAAGCTAAATCATGTGTTTCGCATGGATTTGAATCTAACTCGTTTGTTTCGCATGCTGTTGAAACTAAATCATGTATATCACAAGTATTTGAAGCTAAACCATTTGCTTCGCATGGATTCGAAGATCAGCCTTCTACTTTGCATTGATTAGATGCTAAATCATGTGTTTCGCATGGGTTTGAAGCTAACTCGTTTGTTTCGCCTGCATTTGAAGCCATATCACTTATATTTTCAAGTATGTGAAGCTAAATCATTCGTTTTGCATGGATTTGAAGCTAAGCCATCAACTTCGTGTTGACTTGATGCTAATTCATGTGTTTCGCATGGATTTGAAGCTAACTCGTTTGTTTCGCAGGCAGTTGAAGCTGAATCATGTATATCACAAGTATTTGCGGCTAAACCATATGTTTCGCATGGATTCGAAGGTAACCCTTCTACTTCGCATTGATTTTAATCTAAATCATGTGTTTCGCATGGATTTGAATCTAACTCGTTTGTTTCGCATGCTGTTGAAACTAAATCATGTATATCACAAGTAATTGAAGCTAAAATATTCGTTTCGCATGGATTCGAAGATAACACTTCTTCTTCGCATTGATTTGAAGCTAAATCATGTGTTTCGCATGGATTTGAATCTAACTCGTTTGTTTCGCATGCTGTTGAAACTAAATCATGTATATCACAAGTATTTGAAGCTAAACCATTTGTTTCGCATGGATTCCAAGATAAGCCTTCTAATTCGCATTAATTAGATGGTAAATCATGCGTTTCGCATGGATTTGAAGCTAACTCGATTGTTTCGCATTCTGTTGAAGCTAAATCATGCATATCACAAGTATTTGAAGCTAAACCATTTGTTTCGCATGGATTCGAAGATAAGCCTCCTACTTCGCATTGATTTGAAGCTAAATCATGTGTTCGCATGGATTTGAAGCTACCTCGTTTGTTTCGCATGCTGTTAAAGCTAAATCATGTATATCACAAGTATTTGAAGCTAAACCATTTGCTTCGCATGGATTCGAAGATCAGCCTTCTACTTCGTATTGATTAGATGCTAAATCATGTGTTTCGCATGGGTTTGAAGCTAACTCGTTTGTTTCGCCTGCATTTGAAGCCATATCACTTATATTTTCAAGTATGTGAAGCTAAATCATTCGTTTTGAATGGATTTGAAGCTAAGCCATCAACTTCGCGTTGACGTGATGCTAATTCATGTGTTTCGCATGGATTTGAAGCTAACTCGATTGTTTTGCATGCAGTTGAAGCTGAATCATGTATATCAAAAGTATTTGAAGCAAAACCATTTGTTTCGCATGGATTCGAAGATAAGCCTTCTACTTCGCATTGATTTTGATCTAAATCATGTGTTTCGCATGGATTTGAAGCTAACTCGTTTGTTTCGCATGCTGTTGAAGCTAAATCATGTATATCACAAGTATTTGAAGCTATATCATATGTTTCGCATGGTTTCGAAGATAACCCTTCTAATTCATATTGATTTGAAGCTAAATCATGTGTTTCGCATGGATTTGAAGCTAACTCGTTCGTTTCGCATGCTGTTGAAGCTAAGTCATGTATATCACAAGTATTTGCGGCTAAACCATTTGTTTCGCATGGATTCGAAGGTAACCCTTCTACTTCGCATTGATTTTAATCTAAATCATGTGTTTCGCATGGATTTCAAGCTAACTCGTTCGTTTCGCAGTCTGTTGAAGCTAAATCATGTATATCACAAGTATTTGAAGCTAAACCATTTGTTTCGCATGGATTCGAAGATAAGCCTCCTACTTCGCATTGATTTGAAGCTAAATCTTGTGTTTCGCATGGATTTGAAGCTAACTCGTTTGTTTCGCTTGCTGTTGAAGCTAAGTCATGTATATCACAAGTATTTGCGGCTAAACCATTTGTTTCGCATGGATTCGAAGGTAACCCTTCTACTTCGCATTGATTTGAAGCTAAATCATGTGTTTCGCATGGATTTGAATCTAACTCGTTTGTTTCGCATGCTGTTGAAACTAAATCATGTATATCACAAGTATTTGAAGCTAAACCATTTGCTTCGCATGGATTCGAAGATCAGCCTTCTACTTCGCATTGATTAGATGCTAAATCATGTGTTTCGCATGGGTTTGAAGCTAACTCGTTTGTTTCGCCTGCATTTGAAGCCATATCACTTATATTTTCAAGTATGTGAAGCTAAATCATTCGTTTTGCATGGATTTGAAGCTAAGCCATCAACTTCGTGTTGACTTGATGCTAATTCATGTGTTTCGCATGGATTTGAATCTAACTCGTTTGTTTCGCAGGCAGTTGAAGCTGAGTCATGTATATCACAAGTATTTGCGGCTAAACCATTTGTTTCGCATGGATTCGAAGGTAACCCTTCTACTTCGCATTGATTTTAATCTAAATCATGTGTTTCGCATGGATTTGAATCTAACTCGTTTGTTTCGCATGCTGTTGAAACTAAATCATGTATATCACAAGTATTTGAAGCTAAACCATTTGTTTCGCATGGATTCCAAGATAACCCTTCTAATTCGCATTAATTAGATGGTAAATCATGCGTTTCGCATGGATTTGAAGCTAACTCGATTGTTTCGCATTCTGTTGAAGCTAAATCATGCATATCACAAGTATTTGAAGCTAAACCATTTGTTTCGCATGGATTCGAAGATAAGCCTCCTACTTCGCATTGATTTGAAGCTAAATCATGTGTTCGCATGGATTTGAAGCTAACTCGTTTGTTTCGCTTGCTGTTGAAGCTAAGTCATGTATATCACAAGTATTTGCGGCTAAACCATTTGTTTCGCATGGATTCGAAGGTAACCCTTCTACTTCGCATTGATTTGAAGCTAAATCATGTGTTTCGCATGGATTTGAATCTAACTCGTTTGTTTCGCATGCTGTTGAAACTAAATCATGTATATCACAAGTATTTGAAGCTAAACCATTTGCTTCGCATGGATTCGAAGATCAGCCTTCTACTTCGCATTGATTAGATGCTAAATCATGTGTTTCGCATGGGTTTGAAGCTAACTCGTTTGTTTCGCCTGCATTTGAAGCCATATCACTTATATTTTCAAGTATGTGAAGCTAAATCATTCGTTTTGCATGGATTTGAAGCTAAGCCATCAACTTCGTGTTGACTTGATGCTAGTTCATGTGTTTCGCATGGATTTGAATCTAACTCGTTTGTTTCGCAGGCAGTTGAAGCTGAGTCATGTATATCACAAGTATTTGCGGCTAAACCATTTGTTTCGCATGGATTCGAAGGTAACCCTTCTACTTCGCATTGATTTTAATCTAAATCATGTGTTTCGCATGGATTTGAATCTAACTCGTTTGTTTCGCATGCTGTTGAAACTAAATCATGTATATCACAAGTATTTGAAGCTAAACCATTTGTTTCGCATGGATTCCAAGATAACCCTTCTAATTCGCATTAATTAGATGGTAAATCATGCGTTTCGCATGGATTTGAAGCTAACTCGATTGTTTCGCATTCTGTTGAAGCTAAATCATGCATATCACAAGTATTTGAAGCTAAACCATTTGTTTCGCATGGATTCGAAGATAAGCCTCCTACTTCGCATTGATTTGAAGCTAAATCATGTGTTCGCATGGATTTGAAGCTACCTCGTTTGTTTCGCATGCTGTTAAAGCTAAATCATGTATATCACATGTATTTGAAGCTAAACCATTTGCTTCGCATGGATTCGAAGATCAGCCTTCTACTTCGTATTGATTAGATGCTAAATCATGTGTTTCGCATGGGTTTGAAGCTAACTCGTTTGTTTCGCCTGCATTTGAAGCCATATCACTTATATTTTCAAGTATGTGAAGCTAAATCATTCGTTTTGAATGGATTTGAAGCTAAGCCATCAACTTCGCGTTGACGTGATGCTAATTCATGTGTTTCGCATGGATTTGAAGCTAACTCGATTGTTTTGCATGCAGTTGAAGCTGAATCATGTATATCAAAAGTATTTGAAGCTCAACCATTTGTTTCGCATGGATTCGAAGATAAGCCTTCTACTTCGCATTGATTTTGATCTAAATCATGTGTTTCGCATGGATTTGAAGCTAACTCGTTTGTTTCGCATGCTGTTGAAGCTAAATCATGTATATCACAAGTATTTGAAGCTATATCATATGTTTCGCATGGATTCGAAGATAACCCTTCTAATTCATATTGATTTGAAGCTAAATCATGTGTTTCGCATGGATTTGAAGCTAACTCGTTTGTTTCGCATGCTGTTGAAGCTAAGTCATGTATATCACAAGTATTTGAAGCTAAACCATTTGCTTCGCATGGATTCGAAGATAAGCCTCCTACTTCGCATTGATTTGAAGCTAAATCATGTGTTTCGCATGGATTTGAAGCTAACTCGTTTGTTTCGCTTGCTGTTGAAGCTAAGTCATGTACATCACAAGTATTTGCGGCTAAACCATTTGTTTCGCATGGATTCGAAGGTAACCCTTCTAATTCGCATTTATTAGATGGTAAATCATGCGTTTCGCATGGATTTGAATCTAACTCGTTTGTTTCGCCTGCATTTGAAGCCATATCACTTATATTTTCAAGTATGTGAAGCTAAATCATTCGTTTTGCATGGATTTGAAGTTAAGCCATCAACTTCGCGTTGACTTGATGCTTATTCATGTGTTTCGCATGGATTTGAAGCTAACTCGTTTGTTTCGCTGTCAGTTGAAGCTGAATCATGTATATCAAAAGTATTTGAAGCTAAACTATTCGTTTCGCATGGATTCGAAGATAAGCCTTCCACTTCGCATTGATTTGAAGCTAAATCATGTGTTCCGCATGGATTTGAAGCTGACTCGTTTGTTTCGCATGCAGTTGAAGCTGAATCATGTATATCACAAGTATTTGCGGCTAAACCATTTGTTTCGCATGGATTCGAAGGTAACCCTTCTACTTCGCATTGATTTTAATCTAAATCATGTGTTTCGCATGGATTTGAAGCTAACTCGTTTGATTCGCATGCTGTTGAAGCTAAATCATGTATATCACAAGTATTTGAAGCTAAACCATTTGTTTCGCATGGATTCGAAGATAAGCCTCCTACTTCGCATTGATTTGAAGCTAAATCATGTGTTCGCATGGATTTGAAGCTACCTCGTTTGTTTCGCATGCTGTTACAGCTAAGTCATGTATATCACAAGTATTTGCGGCTAAACCATTTGTTTCGCATGGATTCGAAGGTAACCCTTCTACTTCGCATTGATTTGAAGCTAAATCATGTGTTTCGCATGGATTTGAATCTAACTCGTTTGTTTCGCATGCTGTTGAAACTAAATCATGTATATCACAAGTATTTGAAGCTAAACAATTTGCTTCGCATGGATTCGAAGATCAGCCTTCTACTACGCATTGATTAGATGCTAAATCATGTGTTTCGCATGGGTTTGAAGCTAACTCGTTTGTTTCGCTTGCATTTGAAGCCATATCACTTATATTTTCAAGTATGTGAAGCTAAATCATTCGTTTTGAATGGATTTGAAGCTAAGCCATCAACTTCGCGTTGACGTGATGCTAATTCATGTGTTTCGCATGGATTTGAAGCTAACTCGATTGTTTTGCATGCAGTTGAAGCTGAATCATGTATATCAAAAGTATTTGAAGCTAAACCATTTGTTTCGCATGGATTCGAAGATAAGCCTTCTACTTCGCATTGATTTTAATCTAAATCATGTGTTTCGCATGGATTTGAAGCTAACTCGTTTGTTTCGCATGCTGTTGAAGCTAAATCATGTATATCACAAGTATTTGAAGCTATATCATATGTTTCGAATGGATTCGAAGATAACCCTTCTAATTCATATTGATTTGAAGCTAAATCATGTGTTTCGCATGGATTTGAAGCTAACTCGTTTGTTTCGCATGCTGTTGAAGCTAAGTCATGTATATCACAAGCATTTGCGGCTAAACCATTTGTTTCGCATGGATTCGAAGGTAACCCTTCTACTTCGCATTGATTTGTAGCTAAATCATGTGTTTCGCATGGATTTGAAGCTAACTCGTTTGTTTCGCTTGCTGTTGAAGCTAAGTCATGTATATCACAAGTATTTGCGTCTAAACCATTTGTTTCGCATGGATTCGAAGGTAACCCTTCTACTTCGCATTGATTTGAAGCTAAATCATATGTTTCGCATGGATTTGAATCTAACTCGTTTGTTTCGCATGCTGTTGAAACTAAATCATGTATATCACAAGTATTTGAAGCTAAACCATTTGCTTCGCATGGATTCGAAAATCCTCCTTCTACTTCGCATTGATTAGATGATAAATCATGTGTTTCGCATGGGTTTGAAGCTAACTCGTTTGTTTCGCCTGCATTTGAAGCCATATCACTTATATTTTCAAGTATGTGAAGCTAAATCATTCGTTTTGCATGGATTTGAAGCTAAGCCATCAACTTCGCGTTGACTTGATGCTTATTCATGTGTTTCGCATGGATTTGAAGCTAACTCGTTTGTTTCGCAGGCACTTGAAGCTGAATCATGTATATCAAAAGTATTTGAAGCTAAACTATTCGTTTCGCATGGATTCGAAGATAAGCCTTCCACTTCGCATTGATTTGAAGCTAAATCATGTGTTCCGCATGGATTTGAAGCTGACTCGTTTGTTTCGCATGCAGTTGAAGCTGAATCATGTATATCACAAGTATTTGCGGCTAAACCATTTGTTTCGCATGGATTCGAAGATCAGCCTTCTACTTCGCATTGATTAGATGCTAAATCATGTGTTTCGCATGGATTTGAAGCTAACTCGTTTGATTCGCATGCTGTTGAAGCTAAATCATGTATATCACAAGTATTTGAAGCTAAACCATTTGTTTCGCATGGATTCGAAGATAAGCCTCCTACTTCGCATTGATTTGAAGCTAAATCATGTGTTCGCATGGATTTGAAGCTACCTCGTTTGTTTCGCATGCTGTTAAAGCTAAGTCATGTATATCACAAGTATTTGCGGCTAAACCATTTGTTTCGCATGGATTCGAAGATAAGCCTCCTACTTCGCATTGATTTGAAGCTAAATCATGTGTTCGCATGGATTTGAAGCTACCTCGTTTGTTTCGCATGCTGTTAAAGCTAAGTCATGTATATCACAAGTATTTGCGGCTAAACCATTTGTTTCGCATGGATTCGAAGGTAACCCTTCTACTTCGCATTGATTTGAAGCTAAATCATGTGTTTCGCATGGATTTGAATCTAACTCGTTTGTTTCGCATGCTGTTGAAACTAAATCATGTATATCACAAGTATTTGAAGCTAAACAATTTGCTTCGCATGGATTCGAAGATCAGCCTTCTACTACGCATTGATTAGATGCTAAATCATGTGTTTCGCATGGGTTTGAAGCTAACTCGTTTGTTTCGCCTGCATTTGAAGCCATATCACTTATATTTTCAAGTATGTGAAGCTAAATCATTCGTTTTGAATGGATTTGAAGCTAAGCCATCAACTTCGCGTTGACGTGATGCTAATTCATGTGTTTCGCATGGATTTGAAGCTAACTCGATTGTTTTGCATGCAGTTGAAGCTGAATCATGTATATCAAAAGTATTTGAAGCTAAACCATTTGTTTCGCATGGATTCGAAGATAAGCCTTCTACTTCGCATTGATTTTAATCTAAATCATGTGTTTCGCATGGATTTGAAGCTAACTCGTTTGTTTCGCATGCTGTTGAAGCTAAATCATGTATATCACAAGTATTTGAAGCTATATCATATGTTTCGAATGGATTCGAAGATAACCCTTCTAATTCACATTGATTTGAAGCTAAATCATGTGTTTCGCATGGATTTGAAGCTAACTCGTTTGTTTCGCATGCTGTTGAAGCTAAGTCATGTATATCACAAGCATTTGCGGCTAAACCATTTGTTTCGCATGGATTCGAAGGTAACCCTTCTACTTCGCATTGATTTGTAGCTAAATCATGTGTTTCGCATGGATTTGAAGCTAACTCGTTTGTTTCGCTTGCTGTTGAAGCTAAGTCATGTATATCACAAGTATTTGCGTCTAAACCATTTGTTTCGCATGGATTCGAAGGTAACCCTTCTACTTCGCATTGATTTGAAGCTAAATCATATGTTTCGCATGGATTTGAATCTAACTCGTTTGTTTCGCATGCTGTTGAAACTAAATCATGTATATCACAAGTATTTGAAGCTAAACCATTTGCTTCGCATGGATTCGAAAATCCTCCTTCTACTTCGCATTGATTAGATGATAAATCATGTGTTTCGCATGGGTTTGAAGCTAACTCGTTTGTTTCGCCTGCATTTGAAGCCATATCACTTATATTTTCAAGTATGTGAAGCTAAATCATTCGTTTTGCATGGATTTGAAGCTAAGCCATCAACTTCGCGTTGACTTGATGCTTATTCATGTGTTTCGCATGGATTTGAAGCTAACTCGTTTGTTTCGCAGGCACTTGAAGCTGAATCATGTATATCAAAAGTATTTGAAGCTAAACTATTCGTTTCGCATGGATTCGAAGATAAGCCTTCCACTTCGCATTGATTTGAAGCTAAATCATGTGTTCCGCATGGATTTGAAGCTGACTCGTTTGTTTCGCATGCAGTTGAAGCTGAATCATGTATATCACAAGTATTTGCGGCTAAACCATTTGTTTCGCATGGATTCGAAGATCAGCCTTCTACTTCGCATTGATTAGATGCTAAATCATGTGTTTCGCATGGATTTGAAGCTAACTCGTTTGATTCGCATGCTGTTGAAGCTAAATCATGTATATCACAAGTATTTGAAGCTAAACCATTTGTTTCGCATGGATTCGAAGATAAGCCTCCTACTTCGCATTGATTTGAAGCTAAATCATGTGTTCGCATGGATTTGAAGCTACCTCGTTTGTTTCGCATGCTGTTAAAGCTAAGTCATGTATATCACAAGTATTTGCGGCTAAACCATTTGTTTCGCATGGATTCGAAGATAAGCCTCCTACTTCGCATTGATTTGAAGCTAAATCATGTGTTCGCATGGATTTGAAGCTACCTCGTTTGTTTCGCATGCTGTTAAAGCTAAGTCATGTATATCACAAGTATTTGCGGCTAAACCATTTGTTTCGCATGGATTCGAAGGTAACCCTTCTACTTCGCATTGATTTGAAGCTAAATCATGTGTTCCGCATGGATTTGAAGCTGACTCGTTTGTTTCGCATGCAGTTGAAGCTGAATCATGTATATCACAAGTATTTGCGGCTAAACCATTTGTTTCGCATGGATTCGAAGATCAGCCTTCTACTTCGCATTGATTAGATGCTAAATCATGTGTTTCGCATGGATTTGAAACTAACTCGTTTGTTTCGCATGCTGTTGAAACTAAATCATGTATATCACAAGTATTTGAAGCTAAACAATTTGCTTCGCATGGATTCGAAGATCAGCCTTCTACTACGCATTGATTAGATGCTAAATCATGTGTTTCGCATGGGTTTGAAGCTAACTCGTTTGTTTCGCCTGCATTTGAAGCCATATCACTTATATTTTCAAGTATGTGAAGCTAAATCATTCGTTTTGAATGGATTTGAAGCTAAGCCATCAACTTCGCGTTGACGTGATGCTAATTCATGTGTTTCGCATGGATTTGAAGCTAACTCGATTGTTTTGCATGCAGTTGAAGCTGAATCATGTATATCAAAAGTATTTGAAGCTAAACCATTTGTTTCGCATGGATTCGAAGATAAGCCTTCTACTTCGCATTGATTTTAATCTAAATCATGTGTTTCGCATGGATTTGAAGCTAACTCGTTTGTTTCGCATGCTGTTGAAGCTAAATCATGTATATCACAAGTATTTGAAGCTATATCATATGTTTCGAATGGATTCGAAGATAACCCTTCTAATTCATATTGATTTGAAGCTAAATCATGTGTTTCGCATGGATTTGAAGCTAACTCGTTTGTTTCGCATGCTGTTGAAGCTAAGTCATGTATATCACAAGCATTTGCGGCTAAACCATTTGTTTCGCATGGATTCGAAGGTAACCCTTCTACTTCGCATTGATTTGTAGCTAAATCATGTGTTTCGCATGGATTTGAAGCTACCTCGTTTGTTTCGCATGCTGTTAAAGCTAAGTCATGTATATCACAAGTATTTGCGGCTAAACCATTTGTTTCGCATGGATTCGAAGATAAGCCTCCTACTTCGCATTGATTTGAAGCTAAATCATGTGTTCGCATGGATTTGAATCTAACTCGTTTGTTTCGCATGCTGTTGAAACTAAATCATGTATATCACAAGTATTTGAAGCTAAACCATTTGCTTCGCATGGATTCGAAAATCCTCCTTCTACTTCGCATTGATTAGATGATAAATCATGTGTTTCGCATGGGTTTGAAGCTAACTCGTTTGTTTCGCCTGCATTTGAAGCCATATCACTTATATTTTCAAGTATGTGAAGCTAAATCATTCGTTTTGCATGGATTTGAAGCTAAGCCATCAACTTCGCGTTGACTTGATGCTTATTCATGTGTTTCGCATGGATTTGAAGCTAACTCGTTTGTTTCGCAGGCACTTGAAGCTGAATCATGTATATCAAAAGTATTTGAAGCTAAACTATTCGTTTCGCATGGATTCGAAGATAAGCCTTCCACTTCGCATTGATTTGAAGCTAAATCATGTGTTCCGCATGGATTTGAAGCTGACTCGTTTGTTTCGCATGCAGTTGAAGCTGAATCATGTATATCACAAGTATTTGCGGCTAAACCATTTGTTTCGCATGGATTCGAAGATCAGCCTTCTACTTCGCATTGATTAGATGCTAAATCATGTGTTTCGCATGGATTTGAAGCTAACTCGTTTGATTCGCATGCTGTTGAAGCTAAATCATGTATATCACAAGTATTTGAAGCTAAACCATTTGTTTCGCATGGATTCGAAGATAAGCCTCCTACTTCGCATTGATTTGAAGCTAAATCATGTGTTCGCATGGATTTGAAGCTACCTCGTTTGTTTCGCATGCTGTTAAAGCTAAGTCATGTATATCACAAGTATTTGCGGCTAAACCATTTGTTTCGCATGGATTCGAAGATAAGCCTCCTACTTCGCATTGATTTGAAGCTAAATCATGTGTTCGCATGGATTTGAAGCTACCTCGTTTGTTTCGCATGCTGTTAAAGCTAAGTCATGTATATCACAAGTATTTGCGGCTAAACCATTTGTTTCGCATGGATTCGAAGGTAACCCTTCTACTTCGCATTGATTTGAAGCTAAATCATGTGTTCCGCATGGATTTGAAGCTGACTCGTTTGTTTCGCATGCAGTTGAAGCTGAATCATGTATATCACAAGTATTTGCGGCTAAACCATTTGTTTCGCATGGATTCGAAGATCAGCCTTCTACTTCGCATTGATTAGATGCTAAATCATGTGTTTCGCATGGATTTGAAGCTAACTCGTTTGATTCGCATGCTGTTGAAGCTAAATCATGTATAACACAAGTATTTGAAGCTAAATCATTTGTTTCGCATGGATTCGAAGATAAGCCTCCTACTTCGCATTGATTTGAAGCTAAATCATGTGTTCGCATGGATTTGAAGCTACCTCGTTTGTTTCGCATCCTGTTAAAGCTAAGTCATGTATATCACAAGTATTTGCGGCTAAACCATTTGTTTCGCATGGATTCGAAGGTAACCCTTCTACTTCGCATTGATTTGAAGCTAAATCATGTGTTTCGCATGGATTTGAATCTAACTCGTTTGTTTCGCATGCTGTTGAAACTAAATCATGTATATCACAAGTATTTAAAGCAAAACAATTTGCTTCGCATGGATTCGAAGATCAGCCTTCTACTACGCATTGATTAGATGCTAAATCATGTGTTTCGTATGGGTTTGAAGCTAACTCGTTTGTTTCGCCTGCATTTGAAGACATATCACTTATATTTTCAAGTATGTGAAGCTAAATCATTCGTTTTGCATGGATTTGAAGCTAAGCCATCAACTTCGCGTTGACTTGATGCTAATTCATTTGTTTCGCATGGATTTGAAGCTGACTCGTTTGTTTCGCATGCAGTTGAAGCTAAATCATGTATATCACAAGTATTTGCGGCTGAACCATTTGTTTCGCATGGATTCGAAGGTAACCCTTCTACTTCGCATTGATTTTAATCTAAATCATATGTTTCGCATGGATTTGAATCTAACTCGTTTGTTTCGCATGCTGTTGAAACTAAATCATGTATATCACAAGTAATTGAAGCTAAACTATTCGTTTCGCATGGATTCGAAGATAACACTTCTTCTTCGCATTGATTTGAAGCTAAATCATGTGTTTCGCATGGATTTGAATCTAACTCGTTTATTTCGCATGCTGTTGAAGCTAAATCATGTATATCACAAGTATTTGAAGCTAAACCATTTGTTTCGCATGGATTCGAAGATAAGCCTCCTACTTCGCATTGATTTGAAGCTAAATCATGTGTTACGCATGGATTTGAAGCTAACTCGTTTGTTTCGCTTGCTGTTGAAGCTAAGTCATGTATATCACAAGTATTTGCGGCTAAACCATTTGTTTCGCATGGATTCGAAGGTAACCCTTCTACTTCGCATTGATTTGAAGCTAAATCATGTGTTTCGCATGGATTTGAATCTAACTCGTTTGTTTCGCATGCTGTTGAAACTAAATCATGTATATCACAAGTATTTGAAGCTAAACCATTTGCTTCGCATGGATTCGAAGATCAGCCTTCTACATCGCATTGATTAGATGCTAAATCATGTGTTTCGCATGGGTTTGAAGCTAACTCGTTTGTTTCGCCTGCATTTGAAGCCATATCACTTATATTTTCAAGTATGTGAAGCTAAATCATTCGTTTTGCATGGATTTGAAGCTAAGCCATCAACTTCGCGTTGACTTGATGCTTATTCATGTGTTTCGCATGGATTTGAAGCTAACTCGTTTGTTTCGCAGGCAGTTGAAGCTGAATCATGTATATCAAAAGTATTTGAAGCTAAACTATTCGTTTCGCATGGATTCGAAGATAAGCCTTCCACTTCGCATTGATTTGAAGCTAAATCATGTGTTCCGCATGGATTTGAAGCTGACTCGTTTGTTTCGCATGCAGTTGAAGCTGAATCATGTATATCACAAGTATTTGCGGCTAAACCATTTGTTTCGCATGGATTCGAAGATCAGCCTTCTACATCGCATTGATTAGATGCTAAATCATGTGTTTCGCATGGGTTTGAAGCTAACTCGTTTGTTTCGCCTGCATTTGAAGCCATATCACTTATATTTTCAAGTATGTGAAGCTAAATCATTCGTTTTGCATGGATTTGAAGCTAAGCCATCAACTTCGCGTTGACTTGATGCTTATTCATGTGTTTCGCATGGATTTGAAGCTAACTCGTTTGTTTCGTAGGCAGTTGAAGCTGAATCATGTATATCAAAAGTATTTGAAGCTAAACTATTCGTTTCGCGTGGATTCGAAGATAAGCCTTCCACTTCGCATTGATTTGAAGCTAAATCATGTGTCCCGCATGGATTTGAAGCTGACTCGTTTGTTTCGCATGCAGTTGAAGCTGAATCATGTATATCACAAGTATTTGCGGCTAAACCATTTGTTTCGCATGGATTCGAAGGTAACCCTTCTACTTCGCATTGATTTTAATCTAAATCATGTGTTTCGCATGGATTTCAAGCTAACTCGTTTGTTTCGCATGCTGTTGAAGCTAAATCATGTATATCACAAGTATTTGAAGCTAAACCATTTGTTTCGCATGGATTCGAAGATAAGCCTCCTACTTCGCATTGATTTGAAGCTAAATCATGTGTTTCGCATGGATTTGAAGCTAACTCGTTTGTTTCGCTTGCTGTTGAAGCTAAGTCATGTATATCACAAGTATTTGCGGCTAAACCATTTGTTTCGCAAGGATTCGAAGGTAACCCTTCTACTTCGCATTGATTTGAAGCTAAATCATGTGTTTCGCATGGATTTGAATCTAACTCGTTTGTTTCGCATGCTGTTGAAACTAAATCATGTATATCACAAGTATTTGAAGCTAAACCATTTGCTTCGCATGGATTCGAAGATCAGCCTTCTACTTCGCATTGATTAGATGCTAAATCATGTGTTTCGCATGGGTTTGAAGCTAACTCGTTTGTTTCGCCTGCATTTGAAGCCATATCACTTATATTTTCAAGTATGTGAAGCTAAATCATTCGTTTTGCATGGATTTGAAGCTAAGCCATCAACTTCGCGTTGACTTGATGCTAATTCATGTGTTTCGCATGGATTTGAAGCTAACTCGTTTGTTTCGCATGCAGTAGAAGCTGAATCATGTATATTAAAAGTATTTGAAGCTAAACTATTCGTTTCGCATGGATTCGAAGATAAGCCTTTCACTTCGCATTGATTTGAAGCTAAATCATGTGTTCCGCATGGATTTGAAGCTGTCTCGTTTGTTTCGCATGCAGTTGAAGCTGAATCATGTATATCACAAGTATTTGCGGCTAAACCATTTGTTTCGCATGGATTCGAAGGTAACCCTTCTACTTCGCATTGATTTTAATCTAAATCATGTGTTTCGCATGGATTTCAAGCTAACTCGTTTGTTTCGCATGCTGTTGAAGCTAAATCATGTATATCACAAGTATTTGAAGCTAAACCATTTGTTTCGCATGGATTCGAAGATAAGCCTCCTACTTCGCATTGATTTGAAGCTAAATCATGTGTTTCGCATGGATTTGAAGCTAACTCGTTTGTTTCGCATGCTGTTGAAGCTAAGTCATGTATATCACAAGTATTTGCGGCTAAACCATTTGTTTCGCATGGATTCGAAGGTAACCCTTCTACTTCGCATTGATTTGTAGCTAAATCATGTGTTTCGCATGGATTTGAATCTAACTCGTTTGTTTCGCATGCTGTTGAAACTAAATCATGTATATCACAAGTATTTGAAGCTAAACCATTTGCTTCGCGTGGATTCGAAAATCATCCTTCTACTTCGCATTGATTAGATGATAAATCATGTGTTTCGCATGGGTTTGAAGCTAACTCGTTTGTTTCGCCTGCATTTGAAGCCATATCACTTATATTTTCAAGTATGTGAAGCTAAATCATTCGTTTTGCATGGATTTGAAGCTAAGCCATCAAATTCGCGTTGACTTGATGCTTATTCATGTGTTTCGCATGGATTTGAAGCTAACTCGTTTGTTTCGCAGGCAGTTGAAGCTGAATCATGTATATCAAAAGTATTTGAAGCTAAACTATTCGTTTCGCATGGATTCGAAGATAAGCCTTCCACTTCGCATTGATTTGTAGCTAAATCATGTGTTTCGCATGGATTTGAATCTAACTCGTTTGTTTCGCATGCTGTTGAAACTAAATCATGTATATCACAAGTATTTGAAGCTAAACCATTTGCTTCGCGTGGATTCGAAAATCATCCTTCTACTTCGCATTGATTAGATGATAAATCATGTGTTTCGCATGGATTTGAAGCTAACTCGTTTGTTTCGCATGCAGTAGAAGCTGAATCATGTATATTAAAAGTATTTGAAGCTAAACTATTCGTTTCGCATGGATTCGAAGATAAGCCTTTCACTTCGCATTGATTTGAAGCTAAATCATGTGTTCCGCATGGATTTGAAGCTGACTCGTTTGTTTCGCATGCAGTTGAAGCTGAATCATGTATATCACAAGTATTTGCGGCTAAACCATTTGCTTCGCATGGATTCGAAGGTAACCCTTCTACTTCGCATTGATTTTAATCTAAATCATGTGTTTCGCATGGATTTCAAGCTAACTCGTTTGTTTCGCATGCTGTTGAAGCTAAATCATGTATATCACAAGTATTTGAAGCTAAACCATTTGTTTCGCATGGATTCGAAGATAAGCCTCCTACTTCGCATTGATTTGAAGCTAAATCATGTGTTTCGCATGGATTTGAAGCTAACTCGTTTGTTTCGCATGCTGTTGAAGCTAAGTCATGTATATCACAAGTATTTGCGGCTAAACCATTTGTTTCGCATGGATTCGAAGGTAACCCTTCTACTTCGCATTGATTTGTAGCTAAATCATGTGTTTCGCATGGATTTGAATCTAACTCGTTTGTTTCGCATGCTGTTGAAACTAAATCATGTATATCACAAGTATTTGAAGCTAAACCATTTGCTTCGCGTGGATTCGAAAATCATCCTTCTACTTCGCATTGATTAGATGATAAATCATGTGTTTCGCATGGGTTTGAAGCTAACTCGTTTGTTTCGCCTGCATTTGAAGCCATATCACTTATATTTTCAAGTATGTGAAGCTAAATCATTCGTTTTGCATGGATTTGAAGCTAAGCCATCAAATTCGCGTTGACTTGATGCTTATTCATGTGTTTCGCATGGATTTGAAGCTAACTCGTTTGTTTCGCAGGCAGTTGAAGCTGAATCATGTATATCAAAAGTATTTGAAGCTAAACTATTCGTTTCGCATGGATTCGAAGATAAGCCTTCCACTTCGCATTGATTTGAAGCTAAATCATGTGTTCCGCATGGATTTGAAGCTGACTCGTTTGTTTCGCATGCAGTTGAAGCTGAATCATGTATATCACAAGTATTTGCGGCTAAACCATTTGTTTCGCATGGATTCGAAGATCAGCCTTCTACTTCGCATTGATTAGATGCTAAATCATGTGTTTCGCATGGATTTCAAGCTAACTCGTTTGATTCGCATGCTGTTGAAGCTAAATCATGTATATCACAAGTATTTGAAGCTAAACCATTTGTTTCGCATGGATTCGAAGATAAGCCTCCTACTTCGCATTGATTTGAAGCTAAATCATGTGTTTCGCATGGATTTGAAGCTCACTCGTTTGTTTCGCATGCTGTTGAAGCTAAGTCATGTATATCACAAGTATTTGCGGCTAAACCATTTGTTTCGCATGGATTCGAAGGTAACCCTTCTACTTCGCATTGATTTGAAGCTAAATCATGTGTTTCGCATGGATTTGAATGTAACTCGTTTGTTTTGCATGCTGTTGAAACTAAATCATGTATATCACAAGTATTTGAAGCTAAACCATTTGCTTCGCATGGATTCGAAGATCAGCCTTCTACTTCGCATTGCTTAGATGCTAAATCATGTGTTTCGCATGGGTTTGAAGCTAACTCGTTTGCTTCGCATGCAGTTGAAGCTAAATCATGTATATCACAAGTATTTGAAGCTAAACCATTTGTTTCGCATGGATTCGAAGATAAGCCTTCTACTTCGCATTGATTTTAATCTAAATCATGTGTTTCGCATGGATTTGAAGCTAACTCGTTTGTTTCGCATACTGTTGAAGCTAAATCATGCATATCACAAGTATTTGAAGCTAAACCATTTGCTTCGCATGGATTCGAAGATCAGCCTTCTACTTCGCATTGATTAGATGCTAAATCATGTGTTTCGCATGGGTTTGAAGCTAACTCGTTTGCTTCGCAGGCAGTTGAAGCTGAATCATGTATATCAAAAGTGTTTGAAGCTAAACTATTCGTTTCGCATGGATTCGAAGATAAGCCTTCCACTTCGCATTGATTTGAAGCTAAATCATGTGTTCCGCATGGATTTGAATCTGACTCGTTTGTTTCGCATGCAGTTGAAGCTGAATCATGTATATCACAAGTATTTGCGGCTAAACCATTTGTTTCGCATGGATTCGAAGATCAGCCTTCTACATCGCATTGATTAGATGCTAAATCATGTGTTTCGCATGGGTTTGAAGCTAACTCGTTTGTTTCGCCTGCATTTGAAGCCATATCACTTATATTTTCAAGTATGTGAAGCTAAATCATTCGTTTTGCATGGATTTGAAGCTAAGCCATCAACTTCGCGTTGACTTGATGCTTATTCATGTGTTTCCCATGGATTTGAAGCTAACTCGTTTGTTTCGTAGGCAGTTGAAGCTGAATCATGTATATCAAAAGTATTTGAAGCTAAACTATTCGTTTCGCGTGGATTCGAAGATAAGCCTTCCACTTCGCATTGATTTGAAGCTAAATCATGTGTCCCGCATGGATTTGAAGCTGACTCGTTTGTTTCGCATGCAGTTGAAGCTGAATCATGTATATCACAAGTATTTGCGGCTAAACCATTTGTTTCGCATGGATTCGAAGGTAACCCTTCTACTTCGCATTGATTTTAATCTAAATCATGTGTTTCGCATGGATTTCAAGCTAACTCGTTTGTTTCGCATGCTGTTGAAGCTAAATCATGTATATCACAAGTATTTGAAGCTAAACCATTTGTTTCGCATGGATTCGAAGATAAGCCTCCTACTTCGCATTGATTTGAAGCTAAATCATGTGTTTCGCATGGATTTGAAGCTAACTCGTTTGTTTCGCTTGCTGTTGAAGCTAAGTCATGTATATCACAAGTATTTGCGGCTAAACCATTTGTTTCGCAAGGATTCGAAGGTAACCCTTCTACTTCGCATTGATTTGAAGCTAAATCATGTGTTTCGCATGGATTTGAATCTAACTCGTTTGTTTCGCATGCTGTTGAAACTAAATCATGTTTATCACAAGTATTTGAAGCTAAACCATTTGCTTCGCATGGATTCGAAGATCAGCCTTCTACTTCGCATTGATTAGATGCTAAATCATGTGTTTCGCATGGGTTTGAAGCTAACTCGTTTGTTTCGCCTGCATTTGAAGCAATATCACTTATATTTTCAAGTATGTGAAGCTAAATCATTCGTTTTGCATGGATTTGAAGCTAAGCCATCAACTTCGCGTTGACTTGATGCTAATTCATGTGTTTCGCATGGATTTGAAGCTAACTCGTTTGTTTCGCATGCAGTAGAAGCTGAATCATGTATATTAAAAGTATTTGAAGCTAAACTATTCGTTTCGCATGGATTCGAAGATAAGCCTTCCACTTCGCATTGATTTGAAGCTAAATCATGTGTTCCGCATGGATTTGAAGCTGACTCGTTTGTTTCGCATGCAGTTGAAGCTGAATCATGTATATCACAAGTATTTGCGGCTAAACCATTTGTTTCGCATGGATTCGAAGGTAACCCTTCTACTTCGCATTGATTTTAATCTAAATCATGTGTTTCGCATGGATTTCAAGCTAACTCGTTTGTTTCGCATGCTGTTGAAGCTAAATCATGTATATCACAAGTATTTGAAGCTAAACCATTTGTTTCGCATGGATTCGAAGATAAGCCTCCTACTTCGCATTGATTTGAAGCTAAATCATGTGTTTCGCATGGATTTGAAGCTAACTCGTTTGTTTCGCATGCTGTTGAAGCTAAGTCATGTATATCACAAGTATTTGCGGCTAAACCATTTGTTTCGCATGGATTCGAAGGTAACCCTTCTACTTCGCATTGATTTGAAGCTAAATCATGTGTTTCGCATGGATTTGAATGTAACTCGTTTGTTTTGCATGCTGTTGAAACTAAATCATGTATATCACAAGTATTTGAAGCTAAACCATTTGCTTCGCATGGATTCGAAGATCAGCCTTCTACTTCGCATTGCTTAGATGCTAAATCATGTGTTTCGCATGGGTTTGAAGCTAACTCGTTTGCTTCGCATGCAGTTGAAGCTAAATCATGTATATCACAAGTATTTGAAGCTAAACCATTTGTTTCGCATGGATTCGAAGATAAGCCTTCTACTTCGCATTGATTTTAATCTAAATCATGTGTTTCGCATGGATTTGAAGCTAACTCGTTTGTTTCGCATACTGTTGAAGCTAAATCATGCATATCACAAGTATTTGAAGCTAAACCATTTGCTTCGCATGGATTCGAAGATCAGCCTTCTACTTCGCATTGATTAGATGCTAAATCATGTGTTTCGCATGGGTTTGAAGCTAACTCGTTTGCTTCGCATGCAGTTGAAGCTGAATCATGTATATCACAAGTATTTGCGGCTAAACCATTTGTTTCGCATGGATTCGAAGATCAGCCTTCTACATCGCATTGATTAGATGCTAAATCATGTGTTTCGCATGGGTTTGAAGCTAACTCGTTTGTTTCGCCTGCATTTGAAGCCATATCACTTATATTTTCAAGTATGTGAAGCTAAATCATTCGTTTTGCATGGATTTGAAGCTAAGCCATCAACTTCGCGTTGACTTGATGCTTATTCATGTGTTTCCCATGGATTTGAAGCTAACTCGTTTGTTTCGTAGGCAGTTGAAGCTGAATCATGTATATCAAAAGTATTTGAAGCTAAACTATTCGTTTCGCGTGGATTCGAAGATAAGCCTTCCACTTCGCATTGATTTGAAGCTAAATCATGTGTCCCGCATGGATTTGAAGCTGACTCGTTTGTTTCGCATGCAGTTGAAGCTGAATCATGTATATCACAAGTATTTGCGGCTAAACCATTTGTTTCGCATGGATTCGAAGGTAACCCTTCTACTTCGCATTGATTTTAATCTAAATCATGTGTTTCGCATGGATTTCAAGCTAACTCGTTTGTTTCGCATGCTGTTGAAGCTAAATCATGTATATCACAAGTATTTGAAGCTAAACCATTTGTTTCGCATGGATTCGAAGATAAGCCTCCTACTTCGCATTGATTTGAAGCTAAATCATGTGTTTCGCATGGATTTGAAGCTAACTCGTTTGTTTCGCTTGCTGTTGAAGCTAAGTCATGTATATCACAAGTATTTGCGGCTAAACCATTTGTTTCGCAAGGATTCGAAGGTAACCCTTCTACTTCGCATTGATTTGAAGCTAAATCATGTGTTTCGCATGGATTTGAATCTAACTCGTTTGTTTCGCATGCTGTTGAAACTAAATCATGTTTATCACAAGTATTTGAAGCTAAACCATTTGCTTCGCATGGATTCGAAGATCAGCCTTCTACTTCGCATTGATTAGATGCTAAATCATGTGTTTCGCATGGGTTTGAAGCTAACTCGTTTGTTTCGCCTGCATTTGAAGCAATATCACTTATATTTTCAAGTATGTGAAGCTAAATCATTCGTTTTGCATGGATTTGAAGCTAAGCCATCAACTTCGCGTTGACTTGATGCTAATTCATGTGTTTCGCATGGATTTGAAGCTAACTCGTTTGTTTCGCATGCAGTAGAAGCTGAATCATGTATATTAAAAGTATTTGAAGCTAAACTATTCGTTTCGCATGGATTCGAAGATAAGCCTTCCACTTCGCATTGATTTGAAGCTAAATCATGTGTTCCGCATGGATTTGAAGCTGACTCGTTTGTTTCGCATGCAGTTGAAGCTGAATCATGTATATCACAAGTATTTGCGGCTAAACCATTTGTTTCGCATGGATTCGAAGGTAACCCTTCTACTTCGCATTGATTTTAATCTAAATCATGTGTTTCGCATGGATTTCAAGCTAACTCGTTTGTTTCGCATGCTGTTGAAGCTAAATCATGTATATCACAAGTATTTGAAGCTAAACCATTTGTTTCGCATGGATTCGAAGATAAGCCTCCTACTTCGCATTGATTTGAAGCTAAATCATGTGTTTCGCATGGATTTGAAGCTAACTCGTTTGTTTCGCATGCTGTTGAAGCTAAGTCATGTATATCACAAGTATTTGCGGCTAAACCATTTGTTTCGCATGGATTCGAAGGTAACCCTTCTACTTCGCATTGATTTGTAGCTAAATCATGTGTTTCGCATGGATTTGAATCTAACTCGTTTGTTTCGCATGCTGTTGAAACTAAATCATGTATATCACAAGTATTTGAAGCTAAACCATTTGCTTCGCGTGGATTCGAAAATCATCCTTCTACTTCGCATTGATTAGATGATGAATCATGTGTTTCGCATGGGTTTGAAGCTAACTCGTTTGTTTCGCCTGCATTTGAAGCCATATCACTTATATTTTCAAGTATGTGAAGCTAAATCATTCGTTTTGCATGGATTTGAAGCTAAGCCATCAACTTCGCGTTGACTTGATGCTTATTCATGTGTTTCGCATGGATTTGAAGCTAACTCGTTTGTTTCGCAGGCAGTTGAAGCTGAATCATGTATATCAAAAGTATTTGAAGCTAAACTATTCGTTTCGCATGGATTCGAAGATAAGCCTTCCACTTCGCATTGATTTGAAGCTAAATCATGTGTTCCGCATGGATTTGAAGCTGACTCGTTTGTTTCGCATGCAGTTGAAGCTGAATCATGTATATCACAAGTATTTGCGGCTAAACCATTTGTTTCGCATGGATTCGAAGATCAGCCTTCTACTTCGCATTGATTAGATGCTAAATCATGTGTTTCGCATGGATTTCAAGCTAACTCGTTTGATTCGCATGCTGTTGAAGCTAAATCATGTATATCACAAGTATTTGAAGCTAAACCATTTGTTTCGCATGGATTCGAAGATAAGCCTCCTACTTCGCATTGATTTGAAGCTAAATCATGTGTTTCGCATGGATTTGAAGCTCACTCGTTTGTTTCGCATGCTGTTTAAGCTAAGTCATGTATATCACAAGTATTTGCGGCTAAACCATTTGTTTCGCATGGATTCGAAGGTAACCCTTCTACTTCGCATTGATTTGAAGCTAAATCATGTGTTTCGCATGGATTTAACTGTAACTCGTTTGTTTTGCATGCTGTTGAAACTAAATCATGTATATCACAAGTATTTGAAGCTAAACCATTTGCTTCGCATGGATTCGAAGATCAGCCTTCTACTTCGCATTGCTTAGATGCTAAATCATGTGTTTCGCATGGGTTTGAAGCTAACTCGTTTGCTTCGCATGCAGTTGAAGCTAAATCATGTATATCACAAGTATTTGAAGCTAAACCATTTGTTTCGCATGGATTCGAAGATAAGCCTTCTACTTCGCATTGATTTTAATCTAAATCATGTGTTTCGCATGGATTTGAAGCTAACTCGTTTGTTTCGCATACTGTTGAAGCTAAATCATGCATATCACAAGTATTTGAATCTAAACCATTTGCTTCGCATGGATTCGAAGATCAGCCTTCTACTTCGCATTGATTAGATGCTAAATCATGTGTTTCGCATGGGTTTGAAGCTAACTCGTTTGCTTCGCATGCAGTTGAAGCTAAATCATGTATATCACAAGTATTTGAAGCTAAACCATTTGTTTCGCATGGATTCGAAAATAAGCCTTCTACTTCGCATTGATTTTAATCTAAATCATGTGTTTCGCATGGATTTGAAGCTAACTCGTTTGTTTCGCATACTGTTGAAGCTAAATCATGCATATCACAAGTATTTGAAGCTAAACCATTTGTTTCGCATGGATTCGAAAATAAGCCTCCGACTTCGCATTGATTTGAAGCTAAATCATGTGTTTCGCATGGATTTGAAGCTAACTCGTTTGTTTCGCATGCTGTTGAAACTAAATCATGTATATCACAAGTATTTGAAGCTAAACCATTTGCTTCGCATGGATTCGAAGATCATCCTTCTACTTCGCATTGATTAGATGCTAAATCATGTGTTTCGCATGGGTTTGAAGCTAACTCGTTTGTTTCGCCTGCATTTGAAGCCATATCATTTATATTTTCAAGTATGTGAAGCTAAATCATTCGTTTTGCATGGATTTGAAGCTAAGCCATTAACTTCGCGTTGACTTGATTCTAATTCATGTGTTTCGCATGGATTTGAAGCTAACTCGTTTGTTTCGCAGGCAGTTGAAGCTGAATCATGTATATCAAAAGTATTTGAAGCTAAACTATTCGTTTCGCATGGATTCGAATATAAGCCTTCCACTTCGCATTGATTTGAAGCTAAATCATGTGTTCCGCATGGATTTGAAGCTGACTCGTTTGTTTCGCATGCAGTTGAAGCTGAATCATGTATATCACAAGTATTTGCGGCTAAACCATTTGTTTCGCATGGATTCGAAGGTAACCCTTCTACTTCGCATTGATTTTAATCTAAATCATGTGTTTCGCATGGATTTGAAGCTAACTCGTTTGTTTCGCATGCTGTTGAAACTAAATCATGTATATCACAAGTATTTGAAGCTATATCACTTATATTCCCAAGTATGTGAAGCTAAATCATTCTTTTCGCATTTATTTGAATCAAAGCCATCAACTTCGCGTTGACTTGATACTAAATCATGTTTTTCGTTTGGACTTGAAGCTAACTCGTTTGTTTAGCATGTTGTTGAAGCTAAATCATGTATATCACAAGTATTTGAAGCTATATCATATGTTTCGCATGGATTCGAAGATAACCCTTCTAATTCGCATTGATTTGAAGCTAAATTATGTGTTTCGCATGGATTTGAAGCTAACTCGTTTGTTTCGCAGGCAGTTGAAGCTAAATCATGTATATCAAAAGTATTTGAAGCTAAACTATTCGTTTCGCATGGATTCGAAGATAAGCCTTCCACTTCGCATTGATTTGAAGCTAATTCATGTGTTCCGCATGGATTTGATGCTAACTCGTTTGTTTCGCATGTCGTTGAAGCTAAATCATGTATATCAAAAATATTTGAAGCTAAACTATTCGTTTCGCATGGATTCGAAGATAAGCCTTCCACTTCGCATTGATTTGAAGCTAAATCATGTGTTTCGCATGGATTTGAAGCTAACTCGTTTGTTTCGCATGCTGTTGAAGCTAAATCATGTATATCACAAGTATTTGAGGCTATATCATATGTTTCGCATGGATTCGAAGATAAGCCTTCCACTTCGCATTGATTTGAAGCAAAATCATGTGTTCCGCATGCATTTGAAGCTAACTCGTTTGTTTCGCATGCTGTTAAAGCTAAATCATGTATATCACAAGTATTTGAAGCTAAACCATTTGCTTCGCATGGATTCGAAGGTCAGCCTTCTACTTCGCATTGATTAGATGCTAAATCATGTGTTTCGCATGGGTTTGAAGCTAACTCGTTTGTTTCGCCTGCATTTGAAGCCATATCACTTATATTTTCAAGTTTGTGAAGCTAAATCATTCGTTTTGCATGGATTTGAAGCTAAGCCATCAACTTCGCGTTGACGTGATGCTAATTCATGTGTTTCGCATGGATTTGAAGCTAACTCGTTTGTTTAGCATGCAGTTGAAGCTGAATCATGTATATCAAAAGTATTTGAAGTTAAACTATTCGTTTCGCATGGATTCGAAGATAAGCCTTCCACTTCGCATTGATTTGAAGCTAAATCATGTGTTCCGCATGGATTTGAAGCTGACTCGTTTGTTTCGCATGCAGTTGAAGCTAAATCATGTATATCACAAGTATTTGCGGCTAAACCATTTGTTTCGCATGGATTCGAAGGTAACCCTTCTACTTCGCATTGATTTTAATCTAAATCATATGTTTCGCATGGATTTGAATCTAACTCGTTTGTTTCGCATGCTGTTGAAACTAAATCATGTATATCACAAGTATTTGAAGCTAAACCATTTGCTTCGCATGGATTCGAAAATCCTCCTTCTACTTCGCATTGATTAGATGATAAATCATGTGTTTCGCATGGGTTTGAAGCTAACTCGTTTGTTTCGCCTGCATTTGAAGCCATATCACTTATATTTTCAAGTATGTGAAGCTAAATCATTCGTTTTGCATGGATTTGAAGCTAAGCCATCAACTTCGCGTTGACTTGATGCTTATTCATGTGTTTCGCATGGATTTGAAGCTAACTCGTTTGTTTCGCAGGCACTTGAAGCTGAATCATGTATATCAAAAGTATTTGAAGCTAAACTATTCGTTTCGCATGGATTCGAAGATAAGCCTTCCACTTCGCATTGATTTGAAGCTAAATCATGTGTTCCGCATGGATTTGAAGCTGACTCGTTTGTTTCGCATGCAGTTGAAGCTGAATCATGTATATCACAAGTATTTGCGGCTAAACCATTTGTTTCGCATGGATTCGAAGATCAGCCTTCTACTTCGCATTGATTAGATGCTAAATCATGTGTTTCGCATGGATTTGAAGCTAACTCGTTTGATTCGCATGCTGTTGAAGCTAAATCATGTATATCACAAGTATTTGAAGCTAAACCATTTGTTTCGCATGGATTCGAAGATAAGCCTCCTACTTCGCATTGATTTGAAGCTAAATCATGTGTTCGCATGGATTTGAAGCTACCTCGTTTGTTTCGCATGCTGTTAAAGCTAAGTCATGTATATCACAAGTATTTGCGGCTAAACCATTTGTTTCGCATGGATTCGAAGGTAACCCTTCTACTTCGCATTGATTTGAAGCTAAATCATGTGTTCCGCATGGATTTGAAGCTGACTCGTTTGTTTCGCATGCAGTTGAAGCTGAATCATGTATATCACAAGTATTTGCGGCTAAACCATTTGTTTCGCATGGATTCGAAGATCAGCCTTCTACTTCGCATTGATTAGATGCTAAATCATGTGTTTCGCATGGATTTGAAGCTAACTCGTTTGATTCGCATGCTGTTGAAGCTAAATCATGTATATCACAAGTATTTGAAGCTAAATCATTTGTTTCGCATGGATTCGAAGATAAGCCTCCTACTTCGCATTGATTTGAAGCTAAATCATGTGTTCGCATGGATTTGAAGCTACCTCGTTTGTTTCGCATGCTGTTAAAGCTAAGTCATGTATATCACAAGTATTTGCGGCTAAACCATTTGTTTCGCATGGATTCGAAGGTAACCCTTCTACTTCGCATTGATTTGAAGCTAAATCATGTGTTTCGCATGGATTTGAATCTAACTCGTTTGTTTCGCATGCTGTTGAAACTAAATCATGTATATCACAAGTATTTGAAGCTAAACAATTTGCTTCGCATGGATTCGAAGATCAGCCTTCTACTACGCATTGATTAGATGCTAAATCATGTGTTTCGCATGGGTTTGAAGCTAACTCGTTTGTTTCGCCTGCATTTGAAGACATATCACTTATATTTTCAAGTATGTGAAGCTAAATCATTCGTTTTGCATGGATTTGAAGCTAAGCCATCAACTTCGCGTTGACTTGATGCTAATTCATTTGTTTCGCATGGATTTGAAGCTAACTCGTTTGTTTCGCAGGCAGTTGAAGCTGAATCATGTATATCAAAAGTATTTGAAGTTAAACTATTCGTTTCGCATGGATTCGAAGATAAGCCTTCCACTTCGCATTGATTTGAAGCTAAATCATGTGTTCCGCATGGATTTGAAGCTGACTCGTTTGTTTCGCATGCAGTTGAAGCTAAATCATGTATATCACAAGTATTTGCGGCTAAACCATTTGTTTCGCATGGATTCGAAGGTAACCCTTCTACTTCGCATTGATTTTAATCTAAATCATATGTTTCGCATGGATTTGAATCTAACTCGTTTGTTTCGCATGCTGTTGAAACTAAATCATGTATATCACAAGTAATTGAAGCTAAACTATTCGTTTCGCATGGATTCGAAGATAACACTTCTTCTTCGCATTGATTTGAAGCTAAATCATGTGTTTCGCATGGATTTGAATCTAACTCGTTTATTTCGCATGCTGTTGAAGCTAAATCATGTATATCACAAGTATTTGAAGCTAAACCATTTGTTTCGCATGGATTCGAAGATAAGCCTCCTACTTCGCATTGATTTGAAGCTAAATCATGTGTTTCGCATGGATTTGAAGCTAACTCGTTTGTTTCGCTTGCTGTTGAAGCTAAGTCATGTATATCACAAGTATTTGCGGCTAAACCATTTGTTTCGCACGGATTCGAAGGTAACCCTTCTACTTCGCATTGATTTGAAGCTAAATCATGTGTTTCGCATGGATTTGAATCTAACTCGTTTGTTTCGCATGCTGTTGAAACTAAATCATGTATATCACAAGTATTTGAAGCTAAACCATTTGCTTCGCATGGATTCGAAGATCAGCCTTCTACATCGCATTGATGAGATGCTAAATCATGTGTTTCGCATGGGTTTGAAGCTAACTCGTTTGTTTCGCCTGCATTTGAAGCCATATCACTTATATTTTCAAGTATGTGAAGCTAAATCATTCGTTTTGCATGGATTTGAAGCTAAGCCATCAACTTCGCGTTGACTTGATGCTTATTCATGTGTTTCGCATGGATTTGAAGCTAACTCGTTTGTTTCGCAGGCAGTTGAAGCTGAATCATGTATATCAAAAGTATTTGAAGCTAAACTATTCGTTTCGCATGGATTCGAAGATAAACCTTCCACTTCGCATTGATTTGAAGCTAAATCATGTGTTCCGCATGGATTTGAAGCTGACTCGTTTGTTTCGCATGCAGTTGAAGCTGAATCATGTATATCACAAGTATTTGCGGCTAAACCATTTGTTTCGCATGGATTCGAAGATCAGCCTTCTACATCGCATTGATTAGATGCTAAATCATGTGTTTCGCATGGGTTTGAAGCTAACTCGTTTGTTTCGCCTGCATTTGAAGCCATATCACTTATATTTTCAAGTATGTGAAGCTAAATCATTCGTTTTGCATGGATTTGAAGCTAAGCCATCAACTTCGCGTTGACTTGATGCTTATTCATGTGTTTCGCATGGATTTGAAGCTAACTCGTTTGTTTCGCAGGCAGTTGAAGCTGAATCATGTATATCAAAAGTATTTGAAGCTAAACTATTCGTTTCGCGTGGATTCGAAGATAAGCCTTCCACTTCGCATTGATTTGAAGCTAAATCATGTGTCCCGCATGGATTTGAAGCTGACTCGTTTGTTTCGCATGCAGTTGAAGCTGAATCATGTATATCACAAGTATTTGCGGCTAAACCATTTGTTTCGCATGGATTCGAAGGTAACCCTTCTACTTCGCATTGATTTTAATCTAAATCATGTGTTTCGCATGGATTTCAAGCTAACTCGTTTGTTTCGCATGCTGTTGAAGCTAAATCATGTATATCACAAGTATTTGAAGCTAAACCATTTGTTTCGCATGGATTCGAAGATAAGCCTCCTACTTCGCATTGATTTGAAGCTAAATCATGTGTTTCGCATGGATTTGAAGCTAACTCGTTTGTTTCGCATGCTGTTGAAGCTAAGTCATGTATATCACAAGTATTTGCGGCTAAACCATTTGTTTCGCATGGATTCGAAGGTAACCCTTCTACTTCGCATTGATTTGTAGCTAAATCATGTGTTTCGCATGGATTTGAATCTAACTCGTTTGTTTCGCATGCTGTTGAAACTAAATCATGTATATCACAAGTATTTGAAGCTAAACCATTTGCTTCGCATGGATTCGAAAATCATCCTTCTACTTCGCATTGATTAGATGATAAATCATGTGTTTCGCATGGGTTTGAAGCTAACTCGTTTGTTTCGCCTGCATTTGAAGCCATATCACTTATATTTTCAAGTATGTGAAGCTAAATCATTCGTTTTGCATGGATTTGAAGCTAAGCCATCAACTTCGCGTTGACTTGATGCTTATTCATGTGTTTCGCATGGATTTGAAGCTAACTCGTTTGTTTCGCAGGCAGTTGAAGCTGAATCATGTATATCAAAAGTATTTGAAGCTAAACTATTCGTTTCGCATGGATTCGAAGATAAGCTTTCCACTTCGCATTGATTTGAAGCTAAATCATGTGTTCCGCATGGATTTGAAGCTGACTCGTTTGTTTCGCATGCAGTTGAAGCTGAATCATGTATATCACAAGTATTTGCGGCTAAACCATTTGTTTCGCATGGATTCGAAGATCAGCCTTCTACTTCGCATTGATTAGATGCGAAATCATGTGTTTCGCATGGATTTCAAGCTAACTCGTTTGATTCGCATGCTGTTGAAGCTAAATCATGTATATCACAAGTATTTGAAGCTAAACCATTTGTTTCGCATGGATTCGAAGATAAGCCTCCTACTTCGCATTGATTTGAAGCTAAATCATGTGTTTCGCATGGATTTGAAGCTCACTCGTTTGTTTCGCATGCTGTTGAAGCTAAGTCATGTATATCACAAGTATTTGCGGCTAAACCATTTGTTTCGCATGGATTCGAAAATAAGCCTTCTACTTCGCATTGATTTTAATCTAAATCATGTGTTTCGCATGGATTTGAAGCTAACTCGTTTGTTTCGCATACTGTTGAAGCTAAATCATGCATATCACAAGTATTTGAAGCTAAACCATTTGCTTCGCATGGATTCGAAGATCAGCCTTCTACTTCGCATTGATTAGATGCTAAATCATGTGTTTCGCATGGGTTTGAAGCTAACTCGTTTGCTTCGCATGCAGTTGAAGCTAAATCATGTATATCACAAGTATTTGAAGCTAAACCATTTGTTTCGCATGGATTCGAAAATAAGCCTTCTACTTCGCATTGATTTTAATCTAAATCATGTGATTCGCATGGATTTGAAGCTAACTCGTTTGTTTCGCATACTGTTGAAGCTAAATCATGCATATCACAAGTATTTGAAGCTAAACCATTTGTTTCGCATGGATTCGAAAATATGCCTCCGACTTCGCATTGATTTGAAGCTAAATCATGTGTTCCGCATGGATTTTAAGCTCACTCGTTTGTATCGCATGCAGTTGAAGCTGAATCATGTATATCACAAGTATTTGCGGCTAAACCATTTGTTTCGCATGGATTCGAAGGTAACCCTTCTACTTCGCATTGATTTTAATCTAAATCATGTGTTTCGCATGGATTTCAAGCTAACTCGTTTGTTTCGCATGCTGTTGAAGCTAAATCATGTATATCACAAGTATTTGAAGCTAAACCATTTGTTTCGCATGGATTCGAAGATAAGCCTCCTACTTCGCATTGATTTGAAGCTAAATCATGTGTTTCGCATGGATTTGAAGCTAACTCGTTTGTTTCGCTTGCTGTTGAAGCTAAGTCATGTATATCACAAGTATTTGCGGCTAAACCATTTGTTTCGCAAGGATTCGAAGGTAACCCTTCTACTTCGCATTGATTTGAAGCTAAATCATGTGTTTCGCATGGATTTGAATCTAACTCGTTTGTTTCGCATGCTGTTGAAACTAAATCATGTATATCACAAGTATTTGAAGCTAAACCATTTGCTTCGCATGGATTCGAAAATCCTCCTTCTACTTCGCATTGATTAGATGATAAATCATGTGTTTCGCATGGGTTTGAAGCTAACTCGTTTGTTTCGCCTGCATTTGAAGCCATATCACTTATATTTTCAAGTATGTGAAGCTAAATCATTCGTTTTGCATGGATTTGAAGCTAAGCCATCAACTTCGCGTTGACTTGATGCTTATTCATGTGTTTCGCATGGATTTGAAGCTAACTCGTTTGTTTCGCAGGCACTTGAAGCTGAATCAAGTATATCAAAAGTATTTGAAGCTAAACTATTCGTTTCGCATGGATTCGAAGATAAGCCTTCCACTTCGCATTGATTTGAAGCTAAATCATGTGTTCCGCATGGATTTGAAGCTGACTCGTTTGTTTCGCATGCAGTTGAAGCTGAATCATGTATATCACAAGTATTTGCGGCTAAACCATTTGTTTCGCATGGATTCGAAGATCAGCCTTCTACTTCGCATTGATTAGATGCTAAATCATGTGTTTCGCATGGATTTGAAGCTAACTCGTTTGATTCGCATGCTGTTGAAGCTAAATCATGTATATCACAAGTATTTGAAGCTAAACCATTTGTTTCGCATGGATTCGAAGATAAGCCTCCTACTTCGCATTGATTTGAAGCTAAATCATGTGTTCGCATGGATTTGAAGCTACCTCGTTTGTTTCGCATGCTGTTAAAGCTAAGTCATGTATATCACAAGTATTTGCGGCTAAACCATTTGTTTCGCATGGATTCGAAGATAAGCCTCCTACTTCGCATTGATTTGAAGCTAAATCATGTGTTCGCATGGATTTGAAGCTACCTCGTTTGTTTCGCATGCTGTTAAAGCTAAGTCATGTATATCACAAGTATTTGCGGCTAAACCATTTGTTTCGCATGGATTCGAAGGTAACCCTTCTACTTCGCATTGATTTGAAGCTAAATCATGTGTTCCGCATGGATTTGAAGCTGACTCGTTTGTTTCGCATGCAGTTGAAGCTGAATCATGTATATCACAAGTATTTGCGGCTAAACCATTTGTTTCGCATGGATTCGAAGATAAGCCT
>NW_027477633.1:0-62742 GCF_051020955.1 Megalopta genalis | reverse complement strand
GACACTATATCACTCATATCGCAAGTATCTAAAGCTAAATCATTGGTTTCGCATGAATTTGAAGCTAAACCTACTACATCGCATTGATTCGAAGCTAAATCATTTGTTTCGCTTAGATTTGAAGCTAACTCGTTTGATTCGTCTGTATTTGAAGATATTTCACTTATATCGCAAATATCCGAACCGAAATATTTGTTTCTTATGGATTTGAATCTAAGCCTTCTACCTCGCATTGATTTGAAGCTAAATAATTTGTTTCGCTTCGATTTTTGAATCTATTGACTATCCACATTACATTGATTTGCAGGTAAGTCATGTGTTCCGCATGGATTTTGAAGCTAACTCGTTTGTTTCGTCTGCATTTGTAGCTATGTCACATATATCCCAAGTGTTTGAAGCTAAATCATTTGTTTCGCATGGGTTTGAAGCTAACTCGTTTGATTTGTCTGCATTTAAAGCTATATCACTTATATCCCAATTGTTTGAAGCTAAATCATGTGTTTCGCTTGTATTTGAAACTAGCTTGTTTGTTTCGTCTGCATTGGAAGCTATATCACTTATATCGCAGTGTTTGAAGCTCAATAATTTGTCTCGCATGGATTTCAAGCTAAACCCTCTACATCGCATTGATTTGAAGCTAAATCACGTGTTCCGCTGGATTTGAAGCTAAACCTTCTACATTGCATTGATTTGACACTAAATCATGTGATTCGCTTGGATTTGTATCTAACACGTTTCTTCGTCTGCATTTGAAGCTATATCACTTATATCGCAAGTATCTGAACCTAAATCATTTGTTCTCATGGATTCAAGATAAGCCTTCTTCCTCGCTATGATTTGAAGCTAAGTCATTTGCGTCGCATGGATTTGAAGCTAAACCTTCTACATAACATTGATTGACGCTTAATCATGTGTTTTGCATGGATTTGAAGCTAACTCGTTTGTTTCCCCTGCATTTGAAGCTATATCACTTATATCGCAAGTATCTGATGCTAAATCATTTGTGTTGTTTAGATTTGAAGCTACACCGTCCACATAACATTGATTTGAAGCTTAACCATGTGTTTTGCATGCATTTGAAGCTAAACTCGTTTGTTTCCCCTGCATTTCAAGCTATATCACTTATATCGCAAGTATCTGATGCTAATCATTTGTTTCGCATGGATTTGAAGCTAAACATTCTACATCGCTTTGATTTGCAGCTAAATCATGTGTTTCGCATGGATTTGAAGCTAATCCTCCTACTTTCGCATTGATTGAAGCTGACTCGTTTGTTTCGTCCGCATTTGAAGCTATATCACTTATATCCCAACTCTTTGTAGCTAAATCATTTGTATTGCATGGATTTGAAGCTAACTGGTTCGTTTTCCCTGCATTTGAAGCTATATCACTTATATCGCAAGTATCTGAAGCCAAATCATTTGTGTCGTATGGATTTAAAGCTACACCTTCCACATAACATTGATTTGAAGCTTAACCATGTGTTTTGCATGGATTTGAAGCTAACTCGTTTGTTTCCCCTGCATTTGAAGCTATATCACATTTATCCCAAGTGTTTGAAGCTCAATGATTTGCTTCGCACGGATTTGAAGCTAATCCTTCTACATCGCATTGATTTGAAGCAAAATCATGTGTTTTTCATGGATTTGAAGCTAACTCGTTTGTGTCCCCTGCATTTGAAGCTATATCCCTTATATCGCATGTATCTGATGCTAAATCATTGGTTTCGCATGAATTTGAAGCTAAACCTACTACATCGCATTGATTCGAAGCTAAATCATTTGTTTCGCTTAGATTTGAAGCTAACTCGTTTGTTTCGTATGTATTTGAAGATATATCACTTATATCGCAAATATCCGAACCGAAATAATTTGTTTCTTATGGATTTGAATCTAAGCTTCTACCTCGCATTGATTTGAAGCTAAATAATTTGTTTCGCTTCGATTTTTGAATCTATACTATCCACATTACATTGATTTAAAGCTAAATCATGTGATTCGCTTGGATTTGAAGCTAACTCGTTGTTTCGTCTGCATTTGAAGCTATGTCACATATATCCCAAGTGTTTGAAGCTAAATCATTTGTGCCTCATGGATTTGAAGCTAAAGCTTCTACATCGCATTGATTTGCAGCTAAATCATGTGTTTCGCATGGATTTGAAGCTATCTCGTTTGATTTGTCTGCATTTAAAGCTATATCACTTATATCCCAATTGTTTGAAGCTAAATCATGTGTTTCGCTTGTATTTGAAACTAGCTTGTTTGTTTCGTCTGCATTGGAAGCTATATCACTTATATCGCAAGTGTTTGAAGCTCAATAATTTGTCTCGCATGGATTTCAAGCTAAACCCTCTACATCGCATTGATTTGAAGCTAAATCACGTGTTCCGCTTGGATTTGAAGCTAAACCTTCTACATTGCATTGATTTTGACACTAAATCATGTGTTTCGCATGGATTTGAAGCTAATTGCTTCGTTTCGAATGCAATTGAATCTGTATCACTTATATCCCAAGTGTTTGAATCTGAATCATTTGTTTCGCATGGATTTGAAGCTAAACCTTCCACACAGCATTGATTTGAAGCATAATCATGTGTTTTGCATGGTTTTGAGACTAACTCGTTATTTCCCTGCATTTGAAGCTATATCACTTATATCGCAATTGTTTGAAGCTGAATCATGTGTTTCGCATAGATTTGAAGCTAAAACTTCTACATCGCATCGATTTGCGCCAAAATCATGTGTTTTGCTTGGATTTGAAGCTAACTCGTTAGTTTTGCCGGCATTTGAAGCTATATCACCTATATCCCAAGTGTTTGAAGCTCAATCATTTGCTTCGCATGGATTAGAAGCTAATCCTTCTACTTCGCATCGATTAGAAGCTTAATCATGTGTTTTGCATGATTTGAAGCTAACTCGTTTGTTTGGTCTGCATTTGAACCTATATCACTTATTTCTCTAGTATATGAAGCTAAATCATTAGTGTCTTATGGATTAGAAGCTAAACCTTCTACATCGCTTTGATTTGCAGCTAAATCATGTGTTTCGCATGGATTTGAAGCTAAACCTTCTACTTTCGCATTGATTTGAAGCTGACTCGTTTGTTTCGTCGCATTTGAAGCTATATCACTTATATCCCAACTGTTTGAAGCTAAATCATTTGTTTTGCATGGATTTGAAGCTAACTCGTTCGTTTCCCCTGCATTTGAAGCTATATCACTTATATCGCAAGTATCTGAAGCCAAATCATTTGTGTTGTATGGATTTGAAGCTACACCTTCGACATAACATTGATTTGAAGATTAACCATGTGTTTTGCATGGATTTGAAGCTAACTCGTTTGTTTCCCTGCATTTGAAGCTATATCAAATTTATCCTAAGTGTTTGAAGCTCAATGATTTGCTTCGCATGGATTTGAAGCTATTCCTTCTACACCCCATTGATTTGAAGCTAAATCATGTGTTTCGCATGTATTTGAAGCTAACTCGTTTGTTTCGTCTGCATTCGAAGCTATTTCAGTTATATCGCTAGTATCTGAAGGTAAATCATTTGTTTCGCATGGATTTGAAGCGAAACCTTCTACATCGCTTTGATTTGCAGCTAAATCATGTGTTTCGCATGGATTTGAAGCTAACTCGTTTGATTCGTTTGCATTTGATGCTATATTGCTTATATCGCAAGTATCTGAAGTTAAATCATTTGTTTCGCATGATTTTGAATCTAAACCATGTGTTTCGCATCAATTTGAACCTAAATCTTGTCTTTCGCATGCATTTGAAGCTTAATCATGTGTTTTGCATGGATTTGAAACTAAACCTTCTACATCGCTTTGATTTGAAGCTAAAATCATGTTGTTTTGCATGGATTAGATGCTCACTCGTTTGCTTCTCCTGCATTTGAAGCTATTTCAGTTATATCGCAAGTATCTGATGCTAAATCATTTGTTTCGCATGGATTTGAAGCTAAACCTTCTACATCGCATTGATTTGCAGCCAAGTCATGTATTTGGCATGGATTTGAAGCTTAACTCGTTCGTTTCGCGTGCATTTGATGCTATATCACTTATATCGCAAGTATCTGAAGCTAAATCATTTGTTACGCATGGATTTGAAGCTAAACCTTCTACATCTCATTGATTTGCAGCTAAATCATGTGTTTCGCATGGAATTGGAGCTAACTCGTTAGTTTCTCCTGCATTTGAAGCTATATCAATATATCGCAAGTTATCTGAACCTAAATCATTTGTTTCGCATGGATTTGAAGCTAAGCCTTCTACTTCGCATCGATTTAAAGCTAAACTTTTAACATCGCATTGATTTGAAGCTAAATCATTTGTGTCGCATGGATTTGAATCTAAACCTTCTACATCGCTTTGATTGAAGCTGAATCATGTGTTTTGCATGGATTAGATGCTAACTCGTTTGCTTCCCCTGCATTTGAAGCTATTTCAGTTATATCGCAAGTATCTGATGCTAAATCATTTGTTTCGCATGGATTTGAAGCTAAACCTTCTACATTGCATTAATTTGCAGCAAAGTCATGTATTTCGCATGGATTTGAAGCTAACTCGTTCGTTTCGCCTGCATTTGATGCTATATCACTTATATCGCAAGTATCTGAAGCTAAATCACTTGTTACGCATGGATTTGAAGCTAAAGCTTCTACATCTCATTGATTTGCAGTTAAATCATGTGTTTCGCATGGATTTGAATCTAACTCGTTAGTTTCGCCTGCATTTGAAGCTATATCAATATATCGCAAGTATCTGAACCTAAATCATTTGTTTCGCATGGATTTGAATCTAAACCTTCTACATCGCATTGATTTGAAGCTTAATCGTGTGATTCGCTTGGACTTGAAGCTAACTCGTTTGTTTCGCCTGCATTTTAAGCTACAATATTTATATCGCAAGTATATGAAGCTAAATCATTTGTGTCGCATGGATTTGAAGCTATACCTTCTACATCGCATTTAATTGAAGCTAAATCAAGTATTTCGCTTGAATTTGAAGCTAACTCGTTTGATTCGCCCGCATTTGAAGCAATATCAATATATCGCAAGTATCTGAACCTAAATCATTTGTATCGCATGGATTTGAAGCTAAACTTTCTACATCGCATTGATTTGAAGCTAAACCATGTGTGTCGCATGGAGTTGCAGCTAGCTCGTTTGCTTTGTCTGCATTTTGAACGTATAACGCTTATAACGCAACTATCTGAAGCTAAATCATTTGTTCCGCATGGATTTGAAGCTTAACCTTCTACATCTCATTGATTTGAAGCTAAACCCTCTACATCTCATTGATTTGAAGCTAAATCATGTGTTTCGCATGGATTTGGAGCTATACCTTCTACATCGCATTGATTTGAAGCTAAATCATGTGTTTTGCATGGACTTTATGCTAACTCGTTTGTTTCCCCTGCATTTGAATCTATATCAGTTACGTCGCAAGTATCTGATGCTAAATCATTTTTTTCGCATGGATTTGAAGCTAAACCTTCTACATCGCATTGATTGGAGCTAAATAATGTGTTTCGCTTGGATTTGAAGCTAAACCTTCTACGTCGCATTGATTTGTAACTAAATCATGTGTTTTGCATGGATTTGATGCTAACTCGTTTGGTTCTCCTGTATTTGTAGCTATATCACTTACATCGCAAGTAATTGAAGCTAAATCATTTGTTCCGCATGGATTTGATGCTGAACCTTCTACATCGCATTGATTTGAAGCTGAATCCTGTGTTTTGCATGGATTTGATGCTAACTCGTTTGTTTCCACTGCATTTGAAGCTATATCAGTTTTATCGCAAGTATCTGATGCTAAATCATTTGTTTCGCATGGATTTGAAGCTAAACCTTCTACACCGCATTGATTTGAAGCTATATCATGTGATTCGCTTGGATTTAATTCTGGTTCGTTTGTATCGTCTGAATTTGACACTATATCACTTATATCGCAAGTATCTAAAGCTAAATCATTGGTTTCGCATGAATTTGAAGCTAAACCTACTACATCGCATTGATTCGAAGCTAAATCTTGATTTGTTTCGCTTAGATTTGAAGCTAACTCGTTTGTTTCGTATGTATTTGAAGATATATCACTTATATCGCAAATATCCGAACCGAAATAATTTGTTTCTTATGATTTGAATCTAAGCCTTCTACCTCGCATTGATTTGAAGCTAAATAATTTGTTCGCTTCGATTTTTGAATCTATACTATCCACATTACATTGATTTAAAGCTAAATCATGTGATTCGCTTGGATTTGAAGCTAACTCGTTTGTTTCGTCTGCATTTGAAGCTATGTCACATATATCCCAAGTGTTTGAAGCTAAATCATTTGTGCCTCATGGATTTGAAGCTAAAGCTTCTACATCGCATTGATTTGCAGCTAAATCATGTGTTTCGCATGGATTTGAAGCTATCTCGTTTGATTTGTCTGCATTTAAAGCTATATCACTTATATCCCAATTGTTTGAAGCTAATCATGTGTTTCGCTTGTATTTGAAACTAGCTTGTTTGTTTCGTCTGCATTGGAAGCTATATCACTTATATCGCAAGTGTTTGAAGCTCAATAATTTGTCTCGCATGGATTTCAAGCTAAACCCTCTACATCGCATTGATTTGAAGCTAAATCACGTGTTCCGCTTGGATTTGAAGCTAAACCTTCTACATTGCATTGATTTGACACTAAATCATGTGATTCGCTTGGATTTGTATCTAACTCGTTTCTTCCGTCTGCATTTGAAGCTATATCACTTATATCGCAAGTATCAGATGCTAAATCATTTTTTCGCATGGATTTGAAGCTAAACCTTCTAAATCGCATTGATTGAAGCTAATTCATGTGTTTCGCATGGATTTGAAGCTAATTGCTTCGTTTCGAATGCAATTGAATCTGTATCACTTATATCCCAAGTGTTTGAATCTGAATCATTTGTTTCGCATGGATTTGAAGCTAAACCTTCCACACAGCATTGATTTGCAAGCATAATCATGTGTTTTGCATGGTTTTGAGACTAACTCGTTTATTTCCCCTGCATTTGAAGCTATATCACTTATATCGCAATTGTTTGAAGCTGATCATGTGTTTGCATAGATTTGAAGCTAAAACTTCTACATCGCATCGATTTGCGCCAAAATCATGTGTTTTGCTTGGATTTGAAGCTAACTCGTTAGTTTTGCCGGCATTTGAAGCTATATCACCTATATCCCAAGTGTTTTGAAGCCAAACATTTGCTTCGCATGGATAGAAGCTAATCCTTCTACTTCGCATCGATTAGAAGCTTAATCATGTGTTTTGCATGATTTGAAGCTAACTCGTTTGTTTGGTCTGCATTTGAACCTATATCACTTAATTCTCTAGTATATGAAGCTAAATCATTAGTGTCTTATGGATAGAAGCTAAACTTCTACATCGCTTTGATTTGCAGCTAAATCATGTGTTTCGCATGGATTTGAAGCTAAACCTTCTACTTTCGCATTGATTGAAGCTGACTCGTTTGTTTCGTCCGCATTTGAAGCTATATCATTATATCCCAACTGTTTGAAGCTAAACATTTGTTTTGCATGATTTGAAGCTAACTCGTACGTTTCCCTGCATTTGAAGCTATATCACTTATATCGCAAGTAATTGAAGCCAAATCATTTGTGTTGTATGGATTTGAAGTACACCTTCGACATACATTGATTTGAAGATTAACATGTGTTTTGCATGGGATTTGAAGCTAACTCGTTTGTTTCCCCTGCATTTGAAGCTATATCACATTATCCTAAGTGTTTGAAGCTCAATGATTTGCTTCGCATGGATTTGAAGCTAATCTTCTACACCCCATTGATTTGAAGCTAATCATGTGTTTCGCATGTATTTGAAGCTAACTCGTTTGTTTCGTCTGCATTCGAAGCTAATTCAGTTATATCGCTAGTATCTGAAGGTAAATCATTTGTTTCGCATGGATTTGAAGCGAAACCTTCTACATCGCTTTGATTTGCAGCTAATCATGTGTTCGCATGGATTTGAAGCTAACTCGTTGATTCGTTTGCATTTGATGCTATATTGCTTAATCGCAAGTATCTGAAGGTTAAATCATTTGTTTCGCATGATTTGAATCTAAACCATGTGTTTCGCATCAATTTGAACCTAAATCTTGTCTTTCGCATGCATTTTAAGCTTAATCATGTGTTTTGCATGGATTTGAAACTAAACCTTCTACATCGCTTTGATTTGAAGCTAAATCATGTGTTTTGCATGGATTAGATGCTCACTCGTTTGCTTCTCCTGCATTTGAAGCTATTTCAGTTATATCGCAAGTATCTGATGCTAATCATTTGTTTCGCATGGATTTGAAGCTAAACCTCTACATCGCATTGATTGCAGCCAAGTCATGTATTTGCAAGGATTTGAAGCTAACTCGTTCGTTTCGCGTGAATTGATGCTATATCACTTATATCGCAAGTATCTGAAGCTAAATCATTTGTACGCATGGATTTGAAGCTAAACCTTCTACATCTCATTGATTTGCAGCTAAATCATGTGTTTCGCATGGAATTGGAGCTAACTCGTTAGTTTCTCCTGCATTTGAAGCTATATCAATATATCGCAAGTATCTGAACCTAAATCATTTGTTCGCATGGATTTGAAGCTAAGCCTTCTACTTCGCATCGATTTAAAGCTAAACTTTTAACATCGCATTGATTTGAAGCTAAATCATTTGTTGTCGCATGGTTTGAATCTAACCTTCTACATCGCTTTGATTTGAAGCTGAATCATGTGTTTTGCATGATTAGATGCTAACTCGTTTGCTTCCCCTGCATTTGAAGCTATTTCAGTATATCGCAAGTATCTGATGCTAAATCATTTGTTTCGCATGGATTTGAAGCTAAACCTTCTACATCGCATTAATTTGCAGCAAAGTCATGTATTTCGCATGGATTTGAAGCTACTCGTTCGTTTCGCCTGCATTTGATGCTATATCACTTATATCGCAAGTATCTGAAGCTAAATCACTTGTTACGCATGGATTTGAAGCTAAAGCTTCTACATCTCATTGATTTGCAGTTAAATCATGTGTTTCGCATGGATTTGAATCTAACTCGTTAGTTTCGCCTGCATTTGAAGCTATATCAATATATCGCAAGTATCTGAACCTAAATCATTTGTTTCGCATGGATTTGAAGCTAAACTTTCTACATCGCATTGATTTGAAGCTAAACCATGTGTGTCGCATGGAGTTGCAGCTAGCTCGTTTGCTTTGTCTGCATTTGAACGTATATCGCTTATAACGCAACTATCTGAAGCTAAATCATTTGTTCCGCATGGATTTGAAGCCAAACCTTTACTTCTCATTGATTTGAGCTAAACCCTCTACATCTCATTGATTTGAAGCTAAATCATGTGTTTCGCATGGATTTGGAGCTATACCTTCTACATCGCATTGATTTGAAGCTAAATCATGTGTTTTGGATGGATTTTATGCTAACTCGTTTGTTTCCCTGCATTTGAATCTATATCAGTTACGTCGCAAGTATCTGATGCTAAATCATTTTTTCGCATGGATTTGAAGCTAAACCTTCTACATCGCATTGATTTGGAGCTAATAATGTGTTTCGCTTGGATTTGAAGCTAAACCTTCTACGTCGCATTGATTTGTAACTAAATCATGTGTTTTGCATGGATTTGATGCTAACTCGTTTGGTTCTCCTGTATTTGTAGCTATATCACTTACATCGCAAGTAATTGAAGCTAAATCATTTGTTCCGCATGGATTTGATGCTGAACCTTCTACATCGCATTGATTTGAAGCTGAATCCTGTGTTTTGCATGGATTTGATGCTAACTCGTTTGTTTCCCCTGCATTTGAAGCTATATCAGTTTTATCGCAAGTATCTGATGCTAAATCATTTGTTTCGCATGGATTTGAAGCTAAACCTTCTACACCGCATTGATTTGAAGCTATATCATGTGATTCGCTTGGATTTAATTCTGGTTCGATTGTATCGTCTGAATTTGACACTATATCACTCATATCGCAAGTATCTAAAGCTAAATCATTGGTTTCGCATGAATTTGAAGCTAAACCTACTACATCGCATTGATTCGAAGCTAAATCATTTGTTTCGCTTAGATTTGAAGCTAACTCGTTTGATTCGTCTGTATTGAAGATATTTCACTTATATCGCAAATATCCGAACCGAAATAATTTGTTTCTTATGGATTTGAATCTAAGCCTTCTACCTCGCATTGATTTGAAGCTAAATAATTTGTTTCGCTTCGATTTTTGAATCTATACTATCCACATTACATTGATTTGCAGGTAAGTCATGTGTTCCGCATGGATTTGAAGCTAACTCGTTTGTTTCGTCTGCATTTGTAGCTATGTCACATATATCCCAAGTGTTTGAAGCTAAATCATTTGTTTCGCATGGGTTTGAAGCTAACTCGTTTGATTTGTCTGCATTTAAAGCTATATCACTTATATCCCAATTGTTTGAAGCTAAATCATGTGTTTCGCTTGTATTTGAAACTAGCTTGTTTGTTTCGTCTGCAAGCTATATCACTTATATCGCAAGTGTTTGAAGCTCAATAATTTGTCTCGCATGGATTTCAAGCTAAACCCTCTACATCGCATTGATTTGAAGCTAAATCACGTGTTCCGCTTGGATTTGAAGCTAAACCTTCTACATTGCATTGATTTGACACTAAATCATGTGATTCGCTTGGATTTGTATCTAACACGTTTCTTCCGTCTGCATTTGAAGCTATATCACTTATATCGCAAGTATCTGAACCTAAATCATTTGTTTCTCATGGATTTCAAGATAAGCCTTCTTCCTCGCTATGATTTGAAGCTAAGTCATTTGCGTCGCATGGATTTGAAGCTAAACCTTCTACATAACATTGATTTGACGCTTAATCATGTGTTTTGCATGGATTTGAAGCTAACTCGTTTGTTTCCCCTGCATTTGAAGCTATATCACTTATATCGCAAGTATCTGATGCTAAATCATTTGTGTTGTTTAGATTTGAAGCTACACCGTCCACATAACATTGATTTGAAGCTTAACCATGTGTTTTGCATGCATTTGAAGCTAACTCGTTTGTTTCCCCTGCATTTCAAGCTATATCACTTATATCGCAAGTATCTGATGCTAAATCATTTGTTTCGCATGGATTTGAAGCTAAACATTCTACATCGCTTTGATTTGCAGCTAAATCATGTGTTTCGCATGGATTTGAAGCTAATCCTCCTACTTTCGCATTGATTTGAAGCTGACTCGTTTGTTTCGTCCGCATTTGAAGCTATATCACTTATATCCCAACTCTTTGTAGCTAAATCATTTGTATTGCATGGATTTGAAGCTAACTGGTTCGTTTTCCCTGCATTTGAAGCTATATCACTTATATCGCAAGTATCTGAAGCCAAATCATTTGTGTCGTATGGATTTAAAGCTACACCTTCCACATAACATTGATTTGAAGCTTAACCATGTGTTTTGCATGGATTTGAAGCTAACTCGTTTGTTTCCCCTGCATTTGAAGCTATATCACATTTATCCCAAGTGTTTGAAGCTCAATGATTTGCTTCGCACGGATTTGAAGCTAATCCTTCTACATCGCATTGATTTGAAGCAAAATCATGTGTTTTTCATGGATTTGAAGCTAACTCGTTTGTGTCCCCTGCATTTGAAGCTATATCCCTTATATCGCATGTATCTGATGCTAAATCATTAGTGTCGCATGGATTTGAAGCTAAACCTTCTACATCGCATTGATTTCAAGCTAAATCATGTGATTCGCTTGGATTGGAAACTAACTCGTTTATTTCGTCTGCATTTGAAGCTGTATCACTTATACCGCTAGTATCTGAAGCTAAATCATGTGCTTCGCATGGATTTGAAGCTAACTCGTTTGTTTCGTCTGCATTTGAAGCCATGTCTCATATAGCCCAAGTGTTTGAATCTCAATCATTTGATTCGCATGGATTTGAAGCTAATCCTTCTACATCGCATTGATTTGATGCTAAATCATGTGTTTCGCATGGATTTGAAGCTAACTTGTTAGTCTCGACTGCACTTGAAGCTATATCACTTATTTCGATAGTATCTAAAGCTAAATCATTTGTATCGCATGGATTTGAAGCTAAACTTTCTACATCGCATTGACTTGAAGCTAAATCATGTGATTCACTTGCATTGGAAGCTAACTCGTTTGTTTCGTCTGCATTTGAAGCTATGCCACTTATATCGCAAGTATCTGAAGCTAAATCATTGGTTCCGCATGGATTTGAAGCTAAACTTTCTACATCGCATTGATTTGAAGCTAAATCATGTGATTCGCTTGGATTGGAAACTAACTCGTTTATTTCGTCTGCATTTGAAGCTGTATCACTTATACCGCTAGTATCTGAAGCTAAATCATGTGCTTCGCATGGATTTGAAGCTAACTCGTTTGTTTCGTCTGCATTTGAAGCCATGTCACATATAGCCCAAGTGTTTGAATCTCAATCATTTGATTCGCATGGATTTGAAGCTAATCCTTCTACATCGCATTGATTTGATGCTAAATCATGTGTTTCGCATGGATTTGAAGCTAACTTGTTAGTCTCGACTGCACTTGAAGCTATATCACTTATTTCGATAGTATCTAAAGCTAAATCATTTGTATCGCATGGATTTGAAGCTAAACTTTCTACATCGCATTGACTTGAAGCTAAATCATGTGATTCACTTGCATTGGAAGCTAACTCGTTTGTTTCGTCTGCATTTGAAGCTATGCCACTTATATCGCAAGTATCTGAAGCTAAATCATTGGTTCCGCATGGATTTGAAGCTAAACTTTCTACATCGCATGGACTTGTAGCTATCTCGTTTGTTTCGCATGGAGCTGAAGATATATCACCCATATCCCAAGTGTTTGCAGCTCAATCATTTGTTTCTCATGGATTTGAAGCTAAACCATCTAAATCGCATGAATTTTAAGCTAAATCATGTGTTCCGCATGGATTTGAAGCTAACTCGTTAGTTTCGTCTGCACTTAAAGCAATATCACGCATATCGCTAGTATCAGAAGCTAAATCATTTGTTTCGCATGTATTTGAAGCTAAACCTTCAACATCGCTTTGATTTGCAGCTATATCATGTGTTTCGCATGGATTTGCAGCTAACTCGTTCGTTTCGCCTGCATTTGATGCTATATCACTTATATCGCAAGTATCTGAAGCTAAATCATTTGTTTCGCATGGATTTGAAGCCTTCTACTTCGCATTGATTTGAAGCTAAATGATGTGTATCGCATGCATTTTGAAGCTAACTCGTTTGATTCGTCTGCATTTGAAGATATATCACTTATATCCCGAGTGTTTGATGCTAAATCATTTGTTTCGCATGGATTTGTATCTAAACCTTCTACATCGCATTGATTTAATGCTAAATCATGTCTTTCGCTTGGATGTGAAGCTAACTCATTTGTTTCGTCTGCATTTGAAGCTGTATCACTTATATCCCAAGTGTTTGAAGCTAAATCATTTGTTTCGCATGAATTTGAAGCTAAACCTTCTACATTGCATTGATTTGAAGCTTAATCATGTGCTTCACATGGATTTGAAGCTAATTCGTTTCTATCCCCAGCATTTGAAGCTATATCATTTATATCGCAAGTATCTGATACTAAATCATTTGTTTCGCATGGATTTGAAGCTAAACCTTCTACATCGCATTGCTTTGCATCTAAATGATGTTTTTCGCAAGGATTTGAACTAACTCGTTTGTTTCGTCTGCATTTGAAGCTATATCACTTATATCCCAAGTGTTTGAAGCTAAATCATTTGTTTCGCATGGATTTGAAGCTAACTCGTTTGTTTCGTCTGCATTTGAAGCTATATCACTTATATCCCAAGTGTTTGAAGCTAAATCATTTGTTTCGCATGGATTTGAAGCTAACTCGTTCGTTTCGCCTGCATTTGATGCTATATCACTTATATCGCAAGTATCTGAAGCTAAATCATTTGTTTCGCATGGATTTGAAGCTAAACCTTCTACATCGCATGGACTTGAAGCTAACTCGTTTGTTTCGCATGCAGCTGAAGCTATATCACCCATATCCCAAGTGTTTGCAGCTCAATCATTTGTTCCGCATGGATTTGAAGCTAAGCCTACTACATCGCATTGATTTGAAGCTAAATCATGTGTATCGCATGCATTTTGAAGCTAACTCGTTTGATTCGTCTGCATTTGAAGCTATATCACTTATATCCCGAGTGTTTGATGCTAAATCATTTGTTTCGCATGGATTTGAAGCTAAACCTTCAACATCGCTTTGATTTGCAGCTATATCATGTGTTTCGCATGCATTTGCAGCTAACTCGTTCGTTTCGCCTGCATTTGATGCTATATCACTTATATCGCAAGTATCTGAATCTAAATCATTTGTTTCGCATGGATTTGAAGCCAAACCTTCTATATCGCATTGATTTGATGTTAAATCATGTGTTTTGCATGGATTTGAAGCTAACTCGTTTGTTTCCCTTGCATTTGAAGCTATATCGCTTATATCGCAAGTATCTGATGCTAAGTCATTTATTTCGCATGGATTTGAAGCTAACTCGTTTGTTTGGCCTGCAGTTGAATCTATATCACTTATATCGCAAGTATTTGAAGCAAAATCATTTGTTCCGCATCGATTTGAAGCTAAGCCTTCTACTTCGAATTGATTTGAAGCTAAATCATTTTTTTCGCTTGGATGTGAAGCTAGCGCGTTTGTTTCGTCTGCATTTGAAGCTATATCACTTATATCCCAAATGTGTGAAGCTACATCATTTGTTTCTCTTGGATTTTAAGCTAAACGATCTACATCGCATTGATTTGAAGCTAAATCATGTGTTTTGCATGCATTTGAAGCTAACTCGTTTGTTTCTCCTGCATTTGAAGCTATATCACTTATATCGCAAGTTCATGTGCTAAATCATGTGTTTCGCTTTGACTTGAAGGTATACCTTCTACATCGCATTGATTTGCAGCTAAATTATGTGTTTCGCATGGATTTGAATCTTACTCGTTTGTTTCGCCTGCATTTGAAGCTATATCACTTATATCGCAAGCATTTGAAGCTAAATCATTTGTTCCGCATGGATTTGAAGCTAAGCCTTCTACATCGCATTGATTTGAAGCTTAATCATGTGTGACGCATGGAGTTGAAGCCAGCTCGTTTGTTTCGTCTGCATTTGAACGTATATCGCTTATAACGCAATTATCTGAAGATAAAACATTTGTTAGGCATGGATTTGAAGCTAGGCCTTCTACTTCGCATTGATTTGAAGCTAAATCATGTGTATCGCATGCATTTTGAAGCTAACTCGTTTGATTCGTCTGCATTTGAAGCTATATCACTTATATCCCGAGTGTTTGATGCTAAATCATTTGTTTCGCATGGATTTGTATCTAAACCTTCTACATCGCATTGATTTGATGCTAAATCATGTGTTTCGCTTGGATGTGAAGCTAACTCATTTGTTTCGTCTGCATTTGAAGCTATATCACTTATATCCCAAGTGTTTGAAGCTAAATCATTTGTTTCGCATGAATTTGAAGCTAAACCTTCTACATTGCATTGATTTGAAGCTTAATCATGTGTTTCACATGGATTTGAAGCTAATTCGTTTCTATCCCCTGCATTTGAAGCTATATCATTTATATCGCAAGTGTCTGATACTAAATCATTTGTTTCGCATGGATTTGAAGCTAAACCTTCTACATCGCATTGCTTTGCATCTAAATGATGTTTTTCGCAAGGATTTGAACTAACTTGTTTGTTTCGTCTGCATTTGAAGCTATATCACTTATATCCCAAATATGTGAAGCTACATCATTTGATTCGCTTGGATTTAAAGCTAAACGATCTACATCGCATTGATTTGAAGCTGAATCATGTGTTTAGCATGCATTTGAAGCTAACTCGTTTGTTTCCCCTGCATTTGAAGCTATATCACTTATATCGCAAGTTCATGTGCTAAATCATGTGTTTCGCTTTGACTTGAAGCTATACCTTCTACATCGCATTGATTTGCAGCTAAATTATGTGTTGCGCATGGATTTGAATCTTACTTGTTTGTTTCGCCTGCATTTGAAGCTATATCACTTAAATCGCAAGCATTTGAAGCTAAAACATTTGTTCCGCATGGATTTGAAGCTAAGCCTACTACATCGCATTGATTTGAAGCTTAATCATGTGTGTCGCATGGAGTTGAAGCTAATTCGTTTGTATCCCCTGCATTTGAAGCTATATCATTTATATCGCAAGTATCTGATACTAAATCATTTGTTTCGCATGGATTTGAAGCTAAACCTTCTACATCGCATTGCTTTGCATCTAAATGATGTTTTTCGCAAGGATTTGAACTAACTCGTTTGTTTCGTCTGCATTTGAAGCTATATCACTTATGTCCCAAGTGTTTGAAGCTAAATCATTTGTTTCGCATGGATTTGAAGCTAACTCGTTTGTTTCGCATGCAGCTGAAACTATATCACCCATATCCCAAGTGTTTGCAGCTCTATCATTTGTTTCGCATGGATTTGAAGCTAAACCAACTAAATCGCATGAATTTTAAGCTAAATCATGTGTTCCGCATGGATTTGAAGCTAACTCGTTTGTTTCGTTTGCACTTAAAGCAATATCACATATATCGCTAGTATCTAAAGCTAAATCATGTGTTTCGCTTTGACTTGAAGCTATACCTTCTACATCGCATTGATTTGCAGCTAAATTATGTGTTTCGCATGGATTTGAATCTTACTCGTTTGTTTCGCCTGCATTTGAAGCTATATCACTTATATCGCAAGCATTTGAAGCTAAATCATTTGTTCCGCATGGATTTGAAGCTAAGCCTTCTACTTCGCATTGATTTGAAGCTAAATCATGTGTATCGCATGCATTTTGAAGCTAACTCGTTTGATTCGCCTGCATTTGAAGCTATATCACTTATATCCCGAGTGTTTGATGCTAAATCATTTGTTTCGCATGGATTTGTATCTAAACCTTCTACATCGCATTGATTTGATGCTAAATCATGTGTTTCGCTTGGATCTGAAGCTAACTCATTTGTTTCGTCTGCATTTGAAGCTATATCACTTATATCCCAAGTGTTTAAGCTAAATCATTTGTTCCGCATCGATTTGAAGCTAAGCCTTCTACTTCGAATTGATTTGAAGCTAAATCATTTGTTTCGCTTGAATGTGAAGCTAGCTCGTTTGTTTCGTCGGCATTTGAAGCTATATCACTTATATCCCAAATGTGTGAAGTTACATCATTTGTTTCTCTTGGATTTTAAGCTAAACGATCTACATCGCATTGATTTGAAGCTAAATCATGTGTTTTGCATGCATTTGAATCTAATTCGTTTCTATCCCCTGCATTTGAAGCTATATCATTTATATCGCAAGTATCTGATACTAAATCATTTGTTTCGCATGGATTTGAAGCTAAACCTTCTACATCGCATTGCTTTGCATCTAAATGATGTTTTTCGCAAGGATTTGAACTAACTCGTTTGTTTTGTCTGCATTTGAAGCTATATCACTTATATCCCAAGTGTTTGAAGCTAAATCATTTGTTTCGCATGGATTTGAAGCTAACTCGTTTGTTTCGTCTGCATTTGGAGGTATATCACTTATATCGCAAGTTCATGTGCTAAATCAGGTGTTTCGCTTTGACTTGAAGCTATACCTTCTACATCGCATTGATTTGCAGCTAAATTATGTGTTTCGCATGGATTTGAATCTTACTCGTTTGTTTCGCCTGCATTTGAAGCTATATCACTTATATCGCAAGCATTTGAAGCTAAATCATTTGTTCCGCATGGATTTGAAGCTAAGCCTTCTACATCGCATTGATTTGAAGCTTAATCATGTGTGACGCATGGAGTTGAAGCCAGCTCGTTTTTTCGTCTGCATTTGAACGTATATCGCTTATAACGCAATTATCTGAAGATAAATCATTTGTTCCGCATGGATTTGAAGCTAAGCAATCTACTTCGCATTGATTTGAAGCTAAATCATGTGTATCGCATGCATTTTGAAGCTAACTCATTTGTTTCGTCTGTATTTGAAGATATTTCACTTATATCGCAAATATCCGAACCGAAATAATTTGTTTCTTATGGATTTGAATCTAAGCCTTCTACCTCGCATTGATTTGAAGCTAAATAATTTGTTTCGCTTCGATTTTTGAATCTATACTATCCACATTACATTGATTTGCAGGTAAGTCATGTGTTCCGCATGGATTTGAAGCTAACTCGTTTGTTTCGTCTGCATTTGAAGCTATGTCACATATATCCCAAGTGTTTGAAGCTAAATCATTTGTTTCGCATGGATTTGAAGCTAACTCGTTTGATTTGTCTGCATTTAAAGCTATATCACTTATATCCCAATTGTTTGAAGCTAAATCATGTGTTTCGCTTGTATTTGAAACTAGCTTGTTTGTTTCGTCTGCATTGGAAGCTATATCACTTATATCGCAAGTGTTTGAAGCTCAATAATTTGTCTCGCATGGATTTCAAGCTAAACCCTCTACATCGCATTGATTTGAAGCTAAATCACGTGTTCCGCTTGGATTTGAAGCTAAACCTTCTACATTGCATTGATTTGACACTAAATCATGTGATTCGCTTGGATTTGTATCTAACTCGATTCTTCCGTCTGCATTTGAAGCTATATCACTTATATCGCAAGTATCTGAACCTAAATCATTTGTTTCTCATGGATTTCAAGATAAGCCTTCTTCCTCGCTATGATTTGAAGCTAAGTCATTTGCCTCGCATGGATTTGAAGCTAAACCTTCTACATAACATTGATTTGACGCTTAATCATGTGTTTTGCATGGATTTGAAGCTAACTCGTTTGTTTCCCCTGCATTTGAAGCTATATCACTTATATCGCAAGTATCTGATGCTAAATCATTTGTGTTGTTTAGATTTGAAGCTACACCGTCCACATAACATTGATTTGAAGCTTAACCATGTGTTTTGCATGCATTTGAAGCTAACTCGTTTGTTTCCCCTGCATTTCAAGCTATATCACTTATATCGCAAGTATCTGATGCTAAATCATTTGTTTCGCATGGATTTGAAGCTAAACATTCTACATCGCTTTGATTTGCAGCTAAATCATGTGTTTCGCATGGATTTGAAGCTAATCCTTCTACTTTCGCATTGATTTGAAGCTGACTCGTTTGTTTCGTCCGCATTTGAAGCTATATCACTTATATCCCAACTCTTTGTAGCTAAATCATTTGTATTGCATGGATTTGAAGCTAACTGGTTCGTTTTCCCTGCATTTGAAGCTATATCACTTATATCGCAAGTATCTGAAGCCAAATCATTTGTGTCGTATGGATTTAAAGCTACACCTTCCACATAACATTGATTTGAAGCTTAACCATGTGTTTTGCATGGATTTGAAGCTAACTCGTTTGTTTCCCCTGCATTTGAAGCTATATCACATTTATCCCAAGTGTTTGAAGCTCAATGATTTGCTTCGCACGGATTTGAAGCTAATCCTTCTACATCGCATTGATTTGAAGCAAAATCATGTGTTTTTCATGGATTTGAAGCTAACTCGTTTGTGTCCCCTGCATTTGAAGCTATATCCATTATATCGCATGTATCTGATGCTAAATCATTAGTGTCGCATGGATTTGAAGCTAAACCTTCTACATCGCATTGATTTCAAGCTAAATCATGTGATTCGCTTGGATTGGAAACTAACTCGTTTATTTCGTCTGCATTTGAAGCTGTATCACTTATACCGCTAGTATCTGAAGCTAAATCATGTGCTTCGCATGGATTTGAAGCTAACTCGTTTGTTTCGTCTGCATTTGTAGCCATGTCTCATATAGCCCAAGTGTTTGAATCTCAATCATTTGATTCGCATGGATTTGAAGCTAATCCTTCTACATCGCATTGATTTGATGCTAAATCATGTGTTTCGCATGGATTTGAAGCTAACTTGTTAGTCTCGACTGCACTTGAAGCTATATCACTTATTTCGATAGTATCTAAAGCTAAATCATTTGTATCGCATGGATTTGAAGCTAAACTTTCTACATCGCATTGACTTGAAGCTAAATCATGTGATTCACTTGCATTGGAAGCTAACTCGTTTGTTTCGTCTGCATTTGAAGCTATGCCACTTATATCGCAAGTATCTGAAGCTAAATCATTGGTTCCGCATGGATTTGAAGCTAAACTTTCTACATCGCATGGACTTGTAGCTATCTCGTTTGTTTCGCATGGAGCTGAAGATATATCACCCATATCCCAAGTGTTTGCAGCTCAATCATTTGTTTCTCATGGATTTGAAGCTAAACCATCTAAATCGCATGAATTTTAAGCTAAATCATGTGTTCCGCATGGATTTGAAGCTAACTCGTTAGTTTCGTCTGCACTTAAAGCAATATCACGCATATCGCTAGTATCAGAAGCTAAATCATTTGTTTCGCATGTATTTGAAGCTAAACCTTCAACATCGCTTTGATTTGCAGCTATATCATGTGTTTCGCATGGATTTGCAGCTAACTCGTTCGTTTCGCCTGCATTTGATGCTATATCACTTATATCGCAAGTATCTGAAGCTAAATCATTTGTTTCGCATGGATTTGAAGCCTTCTACTTCGCATTGATTTGAAGCTAAATGATGTGTATCGCATGCATTTTGAAGCTAACTCGTTTGATTCGTCTGCATTTGAAGCTATATCACTTATATCCCGAGTGTTTGATGCTAAATCATTTGTTTCGCATGGATTTGTATCTAAACCTTCTACATCGCATTGATTTAATGCTAAATCATGTCTTTCGCTTGGATGTGAAGCTAACTCATTTGTTTCGTCTGCATTTGAAGCTGTATCACTTATATCCCAAGTGTTTGAAGCTAAATCATTTGTTTCGCATGAATTTGAAGCTAAACCTTCTACATTGCATTGATTTGAAGCTTAATCATGTGTTTCACATGGATTTGAAGCTAATTCGTTTCTATCCCCAGCATTTGAAGCTATATCATTTATATCGCAAGTATCTGATACTAAATCATTTGTTTCGCATGGATTTGAAGCTAAACCTTCTACATCGCATTGCTTTGCATCTAAATGATGTTTTTCGCAAGGATTTGAACTAACTCGTTTGTTTCGTCTGCATTTGAAGCTATATCACTTATATCCCAAGTGTTTGAAGCTAAATCATTTGTTTCGCATGGATTTGAAGCTAACTCGTTTGTTTCGTCTGCATTTGAAGCTATATCACTTATATCCCAAGTGTTTGAAGCTAAATCATTTGTTTCGCATGGATTTGAAGCTAACTCGTTCGTTTCGCCTGCATTTGATGCTATATCACTTATATCGCAAGTATCTGAAGCTAAATCATTTGTTTCGCATGGATTTGAAGCTAAACCTTCTACATCGCATGGACTTGAAGCTAACTCGTTTGTTTCGCATGCAGCTGAAGCTATATCACCCATATCCCAAGTGTTTGCAGCTCAATCATTTGTTCCGCATGGATTTGAAGCTAAGCCTACTACATCGCATTGATTTGAAGCTAAATCATGTGTATCGCATGCATTTTGAAGCTAACTCGTTTGATTCGTCTGCATTTGAAGCTATATCACTTATATCCCGAGTGTTTGATGCTAAATCATTTGTTTCGCATGGATTTGAAGCTAAACCTCTTCAACATCGCTTTGATTTGCAGCTATATCATGTGTTTCGCATGCATTTGCAGCTAACTCGTTCGTTTCGCCTGCATTTGATGCTATATCACTTATATCGCAAGTATCTGAATCTAAATCATTTGTTTCGCATGGATTTGAAGCCAAACCTTCTATATCGCATTGATTTGATGTTAAATCATGTGTTTTGCATGGATTTGAAGCTAACTCGTTGTTTCCCTTGCATTTGAAGCTATATCGCTTATATCGCAAGTATCTGATGCTAAGTCATTTATTTCGCATGGATTTGAAGCTAACTCGTTTGTTTGGCCTGCAGTTGAATCTATATCACTTATATCGCAAGTATTTGAAGCAAAATCATTTGTTCCGCATCGATTTGAAGCTAAGCCTTCTACTTCGAATTGATTTGAAGCTAAATCATTTTTTCGCTTGGATGTGAAGCTAGCGCGTTTGTTTCGTCTGCATTTGAAGCTATATCACTTATATCCCAAATGTGTGAAGCTACATCATTTGTTTCTCTTGGATTTTAAGCTAAACGATCTACATCGCATTGATTTGAAGCTAAATCATGTGTTTTGCATGCATTTGAAGCTAACTCGTTTGTTTCTCCTGCATTTGAAGCTATATCACTTATATCGCAAGTTCATGTGCTAAATCATGTGTTTCGCTTTGACTTGAAGGTATACCTTCTACATCGCATTGATTTGCAGCTAAATTATGTGTTTCGCATGGATTTGAATCTTACTCGTTTGTTTCGCCTGCATTTGAAGCTATATCACTTATATCGCAAGCATTTGAAGCTAAATCATTTGTTCCGCATGGATTTGAAGCTAAGCCTTCTACATCGCATTGATTTGAAGCTTAATCATGTGTGACGCATGGAGTTGAAGCCAGCTCGTTTGTTTCGTCTGCATTTGAACGTATATCGCTTATAACGCAATTATCTGAAGATAAAACATTTGTTAGGCATGGATTTGAAGCTAGGCCTTCTACTTCGCATTGATTTGAAGCTAAATCATGTGTATCGCATGCATTTTGAAGCTAACTCGTTTGATTCGTCTGCATTTGAAGCTATATCACTTATATCCCGAGTGTTTGATGCTAAATCATTTGTTTCGCATGGATTTGTATCTAAACCTTCTACATCGCATTGATTTGATGCTAAATCATGTGTTTCGCTTGGATGTGAAGCTAACTCATTTGTTTCGTCTGCATTTGAAGCTATATCACTTATATCCCAAGTGTTTGAAGCTAAATCATTTGTTTCGCATGAATTTGAAGCTAAACCTTCTACATTGCATTGATTTGAAGCTTAATCATGTGTTTCACATGGATTTGAAGCTAATTCGTTTCTATCCCCTGCATTTGAAGCTATATCATTTATATCGCAAGTGTCTGATACTAAATCATTTGTTTCGCATGGATTTGAAGCTAAACCTTCTACATCGCATTGCTTTGCATCTAAATCATGTTTTTCGCAAGGATTTGAACTAACTTGTTTGTTTCGTCTGCATTTGAAGCTATATCACTTATATCCCAAATATGTGAAGCTACATCATTTGATTCGCTTGGATTTAAAGCTAAACGATCTACATCGCATTGATTTGAAGCTGAATCATGTGTTTAGCATGCATTTGAAGCTAACTCGTTTGTTTCCCCTGCATTTGAAGCTATATCACTTATATCGCAAGTTCATGTGCTAAATCATGTGTTTCGCTTTGACTTGAAGCTATACCTTCTACATCGCATTGATTTGCAGCTAAATTATGTGTTGCGCATGGATTTGAATCTTACTTGTTTGTTTCGCCTGCATTTGAAGCTATATCACTTAAATCGCAAGCATTTGAAGCTAAAACATTTGTTCCGCATGGATTTGAAGCTAAGCCTACTACATCGCATTGATTTGAAGCTTAATCATGTGTGTCGCATGGAGTTGAAGCTAATTCGTTTGTATCCCCTGCATTTGAAGCTATATCATTTATATCGCAAGTATCTGATACTAAATCATTTGTTTCGCATGGATTTGAAGCTAAACCTTCTACATCGCATTGCTTTGCATCTAAATGATGTTTTTCGCAAGGATTTGAACTAACTCGTTTGTTTCGTCTGCATTTGAAGCTATATCACTTATGTCCCAAGTGTTTGAAGCTAAATCATTTGTTTCGCATGGATTTGAAGCTAACTCGTTTGTTTCGCATGCAGCTGAAACTATATCACCCATATCCCAAGTGTTTGCAGCTCTATCATTTGTTTCGCATGGATTTGAAGCTAAACAACTAAATCGCATGAATTTTAAGCTAAATCATGTGTTCCGCATGGATTTGAAGCTAACTCGTTTGTTTCGTTTGCACTTAAAGCAATATCACATATATCGCTAGTATCTAAAGCTAAATCATTTGTTTCGCATGGATTTGAAGCTAAACCTTCAACATCGCTTTGATTTGCAGCTATATCATGTGTTTCGCATGGATTTGCAGCTAACTCGTTCGTTTCGCCTGCATTTGATGCTATATCACTTATATCGCAAGTATCTGAAGCTAAATCATTTGTTTCGCATGGATTTGATGCCAAACCTTCTATATCGCATTTATTTGATGTTAAATCATTTGTTTTGCATGGATTTGAAGCTAACTCGTTTGTTTCCCTTGCATTTGAAGCTATATCACTTATATCGCAAGTATCTGATGCTAAGTCATTTATTTCGCATGGATTTGAAGCTAACTCGTTTGTTTGGCCTGCAGTTGAATCTATATCACTTATATCGCAAGTATTTGAAGCAAAATCATTTGTTCCTCATCGATTTGAAGCTAAGCCTTCTACTTCGAATTGATTTGAAGCTAAATCATTTGTTTCGCTTGGATGTGAAGCTAGCTCGTTTGTTTCGTCTGCATTTGAAGCTATATCACTTATATCCCAAATGTGTGAAGCTATATCATTTGTTTCGCTTGGATTTTAAGCTAAACGATCTACATCGCATTGATTTGAAGCTAAATCATGTGTTTTGCATGCATTTGAAGCTAACTCGTTTGTTTCCCCTGCATTTAAAGCTATATCACTTATATCGCAAGTTCATGTGCTAAATCATGTGTTTCGCTTTGACTTGAAGCTATACCTTCTACATCGCATTGATTTGCAGCTAAATTATGTGTTTCGCATGGATTTGAATCTTACTCGTTTGTTTCGCCTGCATTTGAAGCTATATCACTTATATCGCAAGCATTTGAAGCTAAATCATTTGTTCCGCATGGATTTGAAGCTAAGCCTTCTACTTCGCATTGATTTGAAGCTAAATCATGTGTATCGCATGCATTTTGAAGCTAACTCGTTTGATTCGTCTGCATTTGAAGCTATATCACTTATATCCCGAGTGTTTGATGCTAAATCATTTGTTTCGCATGGATTTGTATCTAAACCTTCTACATCGCATTGATTTGATGCTAAATCATGTGTTTCGCTTGGATCTGAAGCTAACTCATTTGTTTCGTCTGCATTTGAAGCTATATCACTTATATCCCAAGTGTTTGAAGCTAAATCATTTGTTTCGCATGGATTTGAAGCTAACTCGTTTGTTTCGTCTGCATTTGGAGGTATATCACTTATATCGCAAGTATCTGAAACTAAATCGTTTGTTTCGCATGGATTTGAAGCTAACTCCTTTGTTTCGTCTGCATTTGGAGGTATATCACTTATATCGCAAGTTCATGTGCTAAATCATGTGTTTCGCTTTGACTTGAAGCTATACCTTCTACATCGCATTGATTTGCAGCTAAATTATGTGTTTCGCATGGATTTGAATCTTACTCGTTTGTTTCGCCTGCATTTGAAGCTATATCACTTATATCGCAAGCATTTGAAGCTAAATCATTTGTTCCGCATGGATTTGAAGCTAAGCCTTCTACTTCGCATTGATTTGAAGCTAAATGATGTGTATCGCATGCATTTTGAAGCTAACTCGTTTGATTCGTCTGCATTTGAAGCTATATCACTTATATCCCGAGTGTTTGATGCTAAATCATTTGTTTCGCATGGATTTGTATCTAAACCTTCTACATCGCATTGATTTAATGCTAAATCATGTCTTTCGCTTGGATGTGAAGCTAACTCATTTGTTTCGTCTACATTTGAAGCTGTATCACTTATATCCCAAGTGTTTGAAGCTAAATCATTTGTTTCGCATGAATTTGAAGCTAAACCTTCTACATTGCATTGATTTGAAGCTTAATCATGTGTTTCACATGGATTTGAAGCTAATTCGTTTCTATCCCCAGCATTTGAAGCTATATCATTTATATCGCAAGTATCTGATACTAAATCATTTGTTTCGCATGGATTTGAAGCTAAACCTTCTACATCGCATTGCTTTGCATCTAAATGATGTTTTTCGCAAGGATTTGAACTAACTCGTTTGTTTCGTCTGCATTTGAAGCTCTATCACTTATATCCCAAGTGTTTGAAGCTAAATCATTTGTTTCGCATGGATTTGAAGCTAACTCGTTTGTTTCGTCTGCATTTGAAGCTATATCACTTATATCCCAAGTGTTTGAAGCTAAATCATTTGTTTCGCATGGATTTGAAGCTAACTGGTTCGTTTCGCCTGCATTTGATGCTATATCACTTATATCGCAAGTATCTGAAGCTAAATCATTTGTTTCGCATGGATTTGAAGCTAAACCTTCTACATCGCATGGACTTGAAGCTAACTCGTTTGTTTCGCATGCAGCTGAAGCTATATCACCCATATCCCAAGTGTTTGCAGCTCAATCATTTGTTCCGCATGGATTTGAAGCTAAGCCTACTACATCGCATTGATTTGAAGCTAAATCATGTGTATCGCATGCATTTTGAAGCTAACTCGTTTGATTCGTCTGCATTTGAAGCTATATCACTTATATCCCGAGTGTTTGATGCTAAATCATTTGTTTCGCATGGATTTGAAGCTAAACCTTCAACATCGCTTTGATTTGCAGCTATATCATGTGTTTCGCATGCATTTGCAGCTAACTCGTTCGTTTCGCCTGCATTTGATGCTATATCACTTATATCGCAAGTATCTGAATCTAAATCATTTGTTTCGCATGGATTTGAAGCCAAACCTTCTATATCGCATTGATTTGATGTTAAATCATGTGTTTTGCATGGATTTGAAGCTAACTCGTTTGTTTCCCTTGCATTTGAAGCTATATCACTTATATCGCAAGTATCTGATGCTAAGTCATTTATTTCGCATGGATTTGAAGCTAACTCGTTTGTTTGGCCTGCAGTTGAATCTATATCACTTATATCGCAAGTATTTGAAGCAAAATCATTTGTTCCGCATCGATTTGAAGCTAAGCCTTCTACTTCGAATTGATTTGAAGCTAAATCATTTGTTTCGCTTGAATGTGAAGCTAGCTCGTTTGTTTCGTCTGCATTTGAAGCTATATCACTTATATCCCAAATGTGTGAAGCTACATCATTTGTTTCTCTTGGATTTTAAGCTAAACGATCTACATCGCATTGATTTGAAGCTTAATCATGTGTGACGCATGGAGTTGAAGCCAGCTCATTTGTTTCGTCTGCATTTGAACGTATATCGCTTATAACGCAATTATCTGAAGATAAATCATTTGTTTCGCTTGGATTTTAAGCTAAACGATCTACATCGCATTGATTTGAAGCTAAATCATGTGTTTTGCATGCATTTGAAGCTAACTCGTTTGTTTCCCCTGCATTTGAAGCTATATCACTTATATTGCAAGTTCATGTGCTAAATCATGTGTTTCGCTTTGACTTGAAGCTATACCTTCTACATCGCATTGATTTGCAGCTAAATTATGTGTTTCGCATGGATTTGAATCTTACTCGTTTGTTTCGCCTGCATTTGAAGCTATATCACTTATATCGCAAGCATTTGAAGCTAAATCATTTGTTCCGCATGGATTTGAAGCTAAGCCTTCTACTTCGCATTGATTTGAAGCTAAATCATGTGTATCGCATGCATTTTGAAGCTAACTCGTTTGATTCGCCTGCATTTGAAGCTATATCACTTATATCCCGAGTGTTTGATGCTAAATCATTTGTTTCGCATGGATTTGTATCTAAACCTTCTACATCGCATTGATTTGATGCTAAATCATGTGTTTCGCTTGGATCTGAAGCTAACTCATTTGTTTCGTCTGCATTTGAAGCTATATCACTTATATCCCAAGTGTTTAAGCTAAATCATTTGTTCCGCATCGATTTGAAGCTAAGCCTTCTACTTCGAATTGATTTGAAGCTAAATCATTTGTTTCGCTTGAATGTGAAGCTAGCTCGTTTGTTTCGTCGGCATTTGAAGCTATATCACTTATATCCCAAATGTGTGAAGTTACATCATTTGTTTCTCTTGGATTTTAAGCTAAACGATCTACATCGCATTGATTTGAAGCTAAATCATGTGTTTTGCATGCATTTGAATCTAATTCGTTTCTATCCCCTGCATTTGAAGCTATATCATTTATATCGCAAGTATCTGATACTAAATCATTTGTTTCGCATGGATTTGAAGCTAAACCTTCTACATCGCATTGCTTTGCATCTAAATGATGTTTTTCGCAAGGATTTGAACTAACTCGTTTGTTTTGTCTGCATTTGAAGCTATATCACTTATATCCCAAGTGTTTGAAGCTAAATCATTTGTTTCGCATGGATTTGAAGCTAACTCGTTTGTTTCGTCTGCATTTGGAGGTATATCACTTATATCGCAAGTTCATGTGCTAAATCAGGTGTTTCGCTTTGACTTGAAGCTATACCTTCTACATCGCATTGATTTGCAGCTAAATTATGTGTTTCGCATGGATTTGAATCTTACTCGTTTGTTTCGCCTGCATTTGAAGCTATATCACTTATATCGCAAGCATTTGAAGCTAAATCATTTGTTCCGCATGGATTTGAAGCTAAGCCTTCTACATCGCATTGATTTGAAGCTTAATCATGTGTGACGCATGGAGTTGAAGCCAGCTCGTTTTTTCGTCTGCATTTGAACGTATATCGCTTATAACGCAATTATCTGAAGATAAATCATTTGTTCCGCATGGATTTGAAGCTAAGCAATCTACTTCGCATTGATTTGAAGCTAAATCATGTGTATCGCATGCATTTTGAAGCTAACTCATTTGTTTCGTCTGCATTTGAAGCTATATCACTTATATCCCAAGTGTTTGAAGCTAAATCATTTGTTTCGCATGAATTTGAAGCTAAACCTTCTACATTGCATTGATTTGAAGCTTAATCATGTGTTTCACATGGATTTGAAGTTAATTCGTTTCTGTCCCCTGCATTTGAAGCTATATCATTTATATCGCAAGTATCTGATACTAAATCATTTGTTTCGCATGGATTTGAAGCTAAACCTTCTACATCGCATTGCTTTGCATCTAAATGATGTTTTTCGCAAGGATTTGAACTAACTCGTTTGTTTCGTCTGCATTTGAAGCTATATCACTTCTATCCCAAGTGTTTGAAGCTAAATCATTTGTTTCGCATGGATTTGAAGCTAACTCGTTCGTTTCGCCTGCATTTGATGCTATATCACTTATATCGCATGTATCTGAAGCTAAATCATTTGTTTCGCATGGATTTGAAGCTAAACCTTCTACATCGCATGGACTTGAAGCTATCTCGTTTGTTTCGCATGCAGCGGAAGCTATATCACCCATATCCCAAGTGTTTGCAGCTCAATCATTTGTTTCGCATGGATTTGAAGCTAAACCATCTAAATCGCATGAATTTGAAGCTAAATCATGTGTTCCGCATGGATTTGAAGCTAACTCGTTAGTTTCGTCTGCACTTAAAGCAATATCACATATATCGCTAGTATCAGAAGCTAAATCATTTGTTTCGCATGGATTTGAAGCTAAACCTTCAACTTCGCTTTGATTTGCAGCTATATCATGTGTTTCGCATGGATTTGCAGCTAACTCGTTCGTTTCGCCTGCATTTGATGCTATATCACTTATATCGCAAGTATCTGAAGCTAAATCATTTGTTTCGCATGGATTTGAAGCCAAACCTTCTATATCGCATTGATTTGATGTTAAATCATGTGTTTTGCATGGATTTGAAGCTAACTCGTTTGTTTCCCTTGCATTTGAAGCTATATCACTTATATCGCAAGTATCTGATGCTAAGTCATTTATTTCTCATGGATTAGAAGCTAACTCGTTTGTATGGCCTGCAGTTGAATCTATATCATTTATATCGCAAGTATTTGAAGCAAAATCATTTGTTCCGCATCGATTTGAAGCTAAGCCTTCTACTTCGAATTGATTTGAAGCTAAATCATTTGTTTCGCTTGAATGTGAATCTAGCTCGTTTGTTTCGTCTGCATTTGAAGCTATATCACTTATATCCCAAATGTGTGAAGCTATATCATTTATTTCGCTTGGATTTTAAGCTAAACGATCTACATCGCATTGATTTGAAGCTAAATCATGTGTTTCGCATGCATTTGAAGCTAACTCGTTTGTTTCCCCTGCATTTGAAGCTATATCACTTATATCGCAAGTTCATGTGCTAAATCATGTGTTTCGCTTTGACTTGAAGCTATACCTTCTACATCGCATTGATTTGCAGCTAAATTATGTGTTTCGCATGGATTTGAATCTTGCTCGTTTGTTTCGCCTGCATTTGAAGCTATATCACTTATATCGCAAGCATTTGAAGCTAAATCATTTGTTCCGCATGGATTTGAAGCTAAGCCTTCTACTTCGCATTGATTTGAAGCTAAATCATGTGTTTCGCATGCATTTTGAAGCTAACTCGTTTGATTCGTCTGTATTTGAAGCTATATCACTTATATCCCGAGTGTTTGATGCTAAATCATTTGTTTCGCATGGATTTGTATCTAAAACCTTCTACATCGCATTGATTTGATGCTAAATCATGTGTTTCGCTTGGATGTGAAGCTAACTCATTTGTTTCGTCTGCATTTGAAGCTATATCACTTATATCCCAAGTGTTTGAAGCTAAATCATTTGTTTCGCATGAATTTGAAGCTAAACCTTCTACATTGCATTGATTTGAAGCTTAATCATGTGTTTCACATGGATTTGAAGTTAATTCGTTTCTGTCCCCTGCATTTGAAGCTATATCATTTATATCGCAAGTATCTGATACTAAATCATTTGTTTCGCATGGATTTGAAGCTAAACCTTCTACATCGCATTGCTTTGCATCTAAATGATGTTTTTCGCAAGGATTTGAACTAACTCGTTTGTTTCGTCTGCATTTGAAGCTATATCACTTATATGCCAAGTGTTTGAAGCTAAATCATTTGTTTCGCATGGATTTGAAGCTAACTCGTTCGTTTCGCCTGCATTTGATGCTATATCACTTATATCGCAAGTATCTGAAGCTAAATCATTTGTTTCGCATGGATTTGAAGCTAAACCTTCTACATCGCATGGACTTGAAGCTATCTCGTTTGTTTCGCATGCAGCGGAAGCTATATCACCCATATCCCAAGTGTTTGCAGCTCAATCATTTGTTTCGCATGGATTTGAAGCTAAACCATCTAAATCGCATGAATTTTAAGCTAAATCATGTGTTCCGCATGGATTTGAAGCTAACTCGTTAGTTTCGTCTGCACTTAAAGCAATATCACATATATCGCTAGTATCAGAATCTAAATCATTTGTTTCGCATGGATTTGAAGCTAAACCTTCAACTTCGCTTTGATTTGCAGCTATATCATGTGTTTCGCATGGATTTGCAGCTAACTCGTTCGTTTCGCCTGCATTTGATGCTATATCACTTATATCGCAAGTATCTGATGCTAAGTCATTTATTTCGCATGGATTAGAAGCTAACTCGTTTGTATGGCCTGCAGTTGAATCTATATCATTTATATCGCAAGTATTTGAAGCAAAATCATTTGTTCCGCATCGATTTGAAGCTAAGCCTTCTACTTCGAATTGATTTGAAGCTAAATCATTTGTTTCGCTTGAATGTGAAGCTAGCTCGTTTGTTTCGTCTGCATTTGAAGCTATATCACTTATATCCCAAATGTGTGAAGCTATATCATTTATTTCGCTTGGATTTTAAGCTAAACGATCTACATCGCATTGATTTGAAGCTAAATCATGTGTTTCGCATGCATTTGAAGCTAACTCGTTTGTTTCCCCTGCATTTGAAGCTATATCACTTATATCGCAAGTTCATGTGCTAAATCATGTGTTTCGCTTTGACTTGAAACTATACCTTCTACATCGCATTGATTTGCAGCTAAATTATGTGTTTCGCATGGATTTGAATCTTGCTCGTTTGTTTCGCCTGCATTTGAAGCTATATCACTTATATCGCAAGTATCTGAATCTAAATCATTTGTTTCGCATGGATTTGAAGCCAAACCTTCTATATCGCATTGATTTGATGTTAAATCATGTGTTTTGCATGGATTTGAAGCTAACTCGTTTCTTTCCCTTGCATTTGAAGCTATATCACTTATATCGCAAGTATCTGATGCTAAGTCATTTATTTCGCATGGATTTGAAGCTAACTCGTTTGTTTGGCCTGCAGTTGAATCTATATCACTTATATCGCAAGTATTTGAAGCAAAATCATTTGTTCCGCATCGATTTGAAGCTAAGCCTTCTACTTCGAATTGATTTGAAGCTAAATCATTTGTTTCGCTTGAATGTGAAGCTAGCTCGTTTGTTTCGTCTGCATTTGAAGCTATATCACTTATATCCCAAATGTGTGAAGCTACATCATTTGTTTCTCTTGGATTTTAAGCTAAACGATCTACATCGCATTGATTTGAAGCTTAATCATGTGTGACACATGGAGTTGAAGCCAGCTCATTTGTTTCGTCTGCATTTGAACGTATATCGCTTATAACGCAATTATCTGAAGATAAATCATTTGTTCCGCATGGATTTGAATCTAAGCAATCTACTTCGCATTGATTTGAAGCTAAATCATGTGTATCGCATGCATTTTGAAGCTAACTCGTTTGATTCGTCTGCATTTGAAGCTATATCATTTATATCCCGAGTGTTTGATGCTAAATCATTTGTTTCGCATGGATTTGTATCTAAACCTTCTACATCGCATTGATTTGATGCTAAATCATGTGTTTCGCTTGGATGTGAAGCTAACTCATTTGTTTCGTCTGCATTTGAAGCTATATCACTTATATCCCAAGTGTTTGAAGCTAAATCATTTGTTTCGCATGAATTTGAAGCTAAACCTTCTACATTGCATTGATTTGAAGCTTAATCATGTGTTTCACATGGATTTGAAGTTAATTCGTTTCTGTCCCCTGCATTTGAAGCTATATCATTTATATCGCAAGTATCTGATACTAAATCATTTGTTTCGCATGGATTTGAAGCTAAACCTTCTACATCGCATTGCTTTGCTTCTAAATGATGTTTTTCGCAAGGATTTGAACTAACTCGTTTGTTTCGTCTGCATTTGAAGCTATATCACTTATATCCCAAGTGTTTGAAGCTAAATCATTTGTTTCGCATGGATTTGAAGCTAACTCGTTCGTTTCGCCTGCATTTGATGCTATATCACTTATATCGCAAGTATCTGAAGCTAAATCATTTGTTTCGCATGGATTTGAAGCTAAACCTTCTACATCGCATGGACTTGAAGCTATCTCGTTTGTTTCGCATGCAGCGGAAGCTATATCACCCATATCCCAAGTGTTTGCAGCTCAATCATTTGTTTCGCATGGATTTGAAGCTAAACCATCTAAATCGCATGAATTTTAAGCTAAATCATGTGTTCCGCATGGATTTGAAGCTAACTCGTTAGTTTCGTCTGCACTTAAAGCAATATCACATATATCGCTAGTATCAGAAGCTAAATCATTTGTTTCGCATGGATTTGAAGCTAAACCTTCAACTTCGCTTTGATTTGCAGCTATATCATGTGTTTCGCATGGATTTGCAGCTAACTCGTTCGTTTCGCCTGCATTTGATGCTATATCACTTATATCGCAAGTATCTGAAGCTAAATCATTTGTTTCGCATGGATTTGAAGCCAAACCTTCTATATCGCATTGATTTGATGTTAAATCATGTGTTTTGCATGGATTTGAAGCTAACTCGTTTGTTTCCCTTGCATTTGAAGCTATATCACTTATATCGCAAGTATCTGATGCTAAGTCATTTATTTCGCATGGATTAGAAGCTAACTCGTTTGTATGGCCTGCAGTTGAATCTATATCATTTATATCGCAAGTATTTGAAGCAAAATCATTTGTTCCGCATCGATTTGAAGCTAAGCCTTCTACTTCGAACTGATTTGAAGCTAAATCATTTGTTTCGCTTGAATGTGAAGCGTCTGCATTTGAAGCTATATCACTTATATCCCAAATGTGTGAAGCTATATCATTTATTTCGCTGGGATTTTAAGCTAAACGATCTACATCGCATGGATTTGAAGCCTAAACCATCTAAATCGCATGAATTTTAAGCTAAATCATGTGTTCCGCATAGATTTGAAGCTAACTCCGTTTGTTTCGTCTGCACTTAAAGCAATATCACATATATCGCTAGTATCTGAAGATAAATCATTTGTTCCGCATGGATTTGAAGCTAAGCAATCTACTTCGCATTGATTTGAAGCTAAAATCATGTGTATCGCATGCATTTTGAAGCTAACTCGTTTGATTCGTCTGCATTTGAAGCTATTATCATTTTATATCCCGAGTGTTTGATGCTAAATCATTTGTTTCGCATGGATTTGTATCTAAACCTTTCTACATCGCATTGATTTGATGCTAAATCATGTGTTTCGCTTGGATGTGAAGCTATACTCATTTGTTTCGTCTGCATTTGAAAGCTATATCACTTATATCCCAAGTGTTTGAAGCTAATCATTTGTTTCGCATGAATTTGAAGCTAAACCTTCTACATTGCATTGATTTGAAGCTTAATAATGTGTTTCACATGGATTTGAAGTTAATTCGTTTCTGTCCCCTGCATTTGAAGCTATATCATTTATATCGCAAGTATCTGATACTAAATCATTTGTTTCGCATGGATTTGAAGCTAAACCTTCTACATCGCATTGCTTTGCATCTAAATGATGTTTTTCGCAAGGATTTGAACTAACTCGTTTGTTTCGTCTGCATTTGAAGCTATATCACTTATATCCCAAGTGTTTGAGGCTAAATCATTTGTTTCGCATGGATTTGAAGCCTAACTCGTTCGTTTCGCCTGCATTTGATGCTATATCACTTATATCGCAAGTATCTGAAGCTAAATCATTTGTTTCGCATGGATTTGAAGCTAAACCTTCTACATCGCATGGACTTGAAGCTATCTCGTTTGTTTCGCATGCAGCGGAAGCTATATCACCCATATCCACAAGTGTTTGCAGCTCAATCATTTGTTTCGCATGGATTTGGAAGCTAAACCATCTAAATCGCATGAATTTTAAGCTAAATCATGTGTTCCGCATGGATTTGAAGCTAACTCGTTAGTTTCGTCTGCACTTAAAGCAATATCACATATATCGCTAGTATCAGAAGCTAAATCATTTGTTTCGCATGGATTTGAAGCTAACCTTCAACTTCGCTTTGATTTGCAGCTATATCATGTGTTTCGCATGGATTTGCAGCTAACTCGTTCGTTTCGCCTGCATTTGATGCTATATCACTTATATCGCAAGTATCTGAAGCTAAATCATTTGTTTCGCATGGATTTGAAGCCAAACCTTCTATATCGCATTGATTTGATGTTAAAATCATGTGTTTTGCATGGATTTGAAGCTAACTCGTTTGTTTCCCTTGAATTTGAAGCTATATCACTTATATCGCAAGTATCTGATGCTAAGTCATTTATTTCGCATGGATTAGAAGGCTAACTTGTTTGTATGGCCTGCAGTTGAATCTATATCATTTATATCGCAAGTATTTGAAGCAAGATCATTTGTTCCGCATCGATTGAAGCTAAGCCTTCTACTTCGAATTGATTTGAAGCTAAATCATTTGTTTTCGCTTGAATGTGAAGCTAGCTCGTTTGTTTCGTCTGCATTTGAAGCTATATCACTTATATCCCAATGTGTGAAGCTATATCATTTATTTCGCTTGGATTTTAAGCTAAACGATCTACATCGCATGGATTTGAAGCTAAACCATCTAAATCGCATGAATTTTAAGCTAAATCATGTGTTCCGCATAGATTTGAAGCTAACTCGTTTGTTTCGTCTGCACTTAAAGCAATATCACATATATCGCTAGTATCTGAAGATAAATCATTTGTTTCGCATGGATTTGAATCTAAACCTTCAACATCGCTTTGATTTGCAGCTATATCATGTGTTTCGCATGGATTTGCTGCTAAGTCGTTCGTTTCGCCTGCATTTGATGCTATATCACTTATATCGCAAGTATCTGAATCTAAAATCATTTGTTTCGCATGGATTTGAAGCCAAACCTTCTATATCGCATTGATTTGATGTTAAATCATGTGTTTTGCATGGATTTGAAGCTAACTCGTTTGTTTCCCTGCATTTGAAGCTATATCACTTATATCGCAAGTATCTGATGCTAAGTCATTTATTTCGCATGGATCTGAAGCTAACTCGTTCGTTTGGCCTGCAGTTGAATCTATATCACTTATATCGCAAGTATTTGAAGCAAAATCATTTGTTCCGCATCGATTTGAAGCTAAGCCTTCTACTTCGAATTGATTTTGAAGCTAAATCATTTGTTCCGCTTGAATGTGAAGCTAGCTCGTTTGTTTTCGTCTGCATTTGAAGCTATATCACTTATATCCCAAATGTGTGAAGCTACATCATTTGTTTCTCTTGGATTTTAAGCTAAACGATCTACATCGCATTGATTGAAGCTTAATCATGTGTGACACATGGAGTTGAAGCCAGCTCATTTGTTTCGTCTGCATTTGAACGTATATCGCTTATAACGCAATTATCTGAAGATAAATCATTTGTTCCGCATGGATTTGAAGCTAAGCAATCTACTTCGCATTGATTTGAAGCTAAATCATGTGTATCGCATGCATTTTGAAGCTAACTCGTTTGATTCGTCTGCATTTGAAGCTATATCATTTATATCCCGAGTGTTTGATGCTAAATCATTTGTTTCGCATGGATTTGTATCTAAACCTTCTACATCGCATTGATTTTGATGCTAAATCATGTGTTTCGCTTGGATGTGAAGCTAACTCATTTGTTTCGTCTGCATTTGAAGCTATATCACTTATATCCCAAGTGTTTGAAGCTAAATCATTTGTTTCGCATGAATTTGAAGCTAAACCTTCTACATTGCATTGATTTGAAGCTTAATCATGTTTCACATGGATTTGAAGTTAATTCGTTTCTGTCCCCTGCATTTGAAGCTATATCATTTATATCGCAAGTATCTGATACTAAATCATTTGTTTCGCATGGATTTGAAGCTAAACCTTCTACATCGCATTGCTTTGCATCTAAATGATGTTTTTCGCAAGGATTTGAACTAACTCGTTTGTTTCGTCTGCATTTGAAGCTATATCACTTATATCCCAAGTGTTTGAAGCTAAATCATTTGTTTCGCATGGATTTGAAGCTAACTCGTTCGTTTCGCCTGCATTTGATGCTATATCACTTATATCGCAAGTATCTGAAGCTAAATCATTTGTTTCGCATGGATTTGAAGCTGGATTTGAAGCTAAACCTTCTACATCGCATGGACTTGAAGCTATCTCGTTTGTTTCGCATGCAGCGGAAGCTATATCACACATATCCCAAGTGTTTGCAGCTCAATCATTTGTTTCGCATGGATTTGAAGCTAAACCATCTAAATCGCATGAATTTTAAGCTAAATCATGTGTTCCGCATGTATTTGAAGCTAACTCGTTAGTTTCGTCTGCACTTAAAGCAATATCACATATATCGCTAGTATCAGAAGCTAAATCATTTGTTTCGCATGGATTTGAAGCTAAACCTTCAACTTCGCTTTGATTTGCAGCTATATCATGTGTTTCGCATGGATTTGCAGCTAACTCGTTCGTTTCGCCTGCATTTGATGCTATATCACTTATATCGCAAGTATCTGAAGCTAAATCATTTGTTTCGCATGGATTTGAAGCCAAACCTTCTATATCGCATTGATTTGATGTTAAATCATGTGTTTTGCATGGATTTGAAGCTAACTCGTTTGTTTCCCTTGCATTTGAAGCTATATCACTTATATCGCAAGTATCTGATGCTAAGTCATTTATTTCGCATGGATTTGAAGCTAACTCGTTTGTTTGGCCTGCAGTTGAATCTATATCACTTATATCGCAAGAATTTGAAGCAAAATCATTTGTTCCGCATCGATTTGAAGCTAAGCCTTCTACTTCGAATTGATTTGAAGCTAAATCATTTGTTTCGCTTGGATGTGAAGCTAGCTCGTTTGTTTCGTCTGCATTTGAAGCTATATCACTTATATCCCAAATGTGTGAAGCTATATCATTTGTTTCGCTTGGATTTTAAGCTAAACGATCTACATCGCATTGATTTGAAGCTAAATAATGTGTTTTGCATGCATTTGAAGCTAACTCGTTTGTTTCCCCTGCATTTGAAGCTATATCACTTATATCGCAAGTTCATGTGCTAAATCATGTGTTTCGCTTTGACTTGAAGCTATACCTTCTACATCGAATTGATTTGCAGCTAAATTATGTGTTTCGCATGGATTTGAATCTTACTCGTTTGTTTCGCCTGCATTTGAAGCTATATCACTTATATCGAAAGCATTTGAAGCTAAATCATTTGTTCCGCATGGATTTGAAGCTAAGCCTTCTACTTCGCATTGATTTGAAGCTAAATCATGTGTATCGCATGCATTTTGAAGCTAACTCGTTTGATTCGTCTGCATTTGAAGCTATATCACTTATATCCCGAGTGTTTGATGCTAAATCATTTGTTTCGCATGGATTTGTATCTAAACCTTCTACATCGCATTGATTTGATGCTAAATCATGTGTTTCGCTTGGATCTGAAGCTAACTCAATTGTTTCGTCTGCATTTGAAGCTATATCACTTATATCCCAAGTGTTTGAAGCTAAATCATTTGTTTCGCATGGATTTGAAGCTAACTCGTTTGTTTCGTCTGCATTTGGAGGTATATCACTTATATCGCAAGTATCTGAAACTAAATCATTTGTTTCGCATGGATTTGAAGCTAAACCTTCTACATCGCATGGACTTGAAGCTAACTCGTTTGTTTCGCATGCAGCTGAAACTATATCACCCATATTCCAAGTGTTTGCAGCTCTATCATTTGTTTCGCATGGATTTGAAGCTAAACCATCTAAATCGCATGAATTTTAAGCTAAATCATGTGTTCCGCATGGATTTGAAGCTAACTCGTTTGTTTCGTCTGCACTTAAAGCAATATCACATATATCGCTAGTATCTGAAGCTAAAACATTTGTTTCGCATGGATTTGAAGCTAAACCTTCTACATCGCATGGACTTGAAGCTATCTCGTTTGTTTCGCATGCAGCTGAAGATATATCACCCATATCCCAAGTGTTTGCAGCTCAATCATTTGTTTCTCATGGATTTGAAGCTAAACCATCTAAATCGCATGAATTTTAAGCTAAATCATGTGTTCCGCATGGATTTGAAGCTAACTCGTTAGTTTCGTCTGCACTTAAAGCAATATCACGCATATCGCTAGTATCAGAAGCTAAATCATTTGTTTCGCATGGATTTGAAGCTAAACCTTCAACATCGCTTTGATTTGCAGCTATATCATGTGTTTCGCATGGATTTGCAGCTAACTCGTTCGTTTCGCCTGCATTTGATGCTATATCACTTATATCGCAAGTATCTGAAGCTAAATCATTTGTTTCGCATGGATTTGAAGCCAAACCTTCTATATCGCATTGATTTGATGATAAATCATGTGTTTTGCATGGATTTGAAGCTAACTCGTTTGTTTCCCTTGCATTTGAAACTATATCACTTACATCGCAAGTATCTGATGCTAAGTCATTTATTTCGCATGGATTTGAAGCTAACTCGTTTGTTTGGCCTGCAGTTGAATCTATATCACTTATATCGCCAGTATTTGAAGCAAAATCATTTGTTCCGCATCGATTTGAAGCTAAGCCTTCTACTTCGAATTGATTTGAAGCTAAATCATTTTTTTCCCTTGGATGTGAAGCTAGCTCGTTTGTTTCGTCTGCATTTGAAGCTATATCACTTATATCCCACATGTGTGAAGCTACATCATTTGTTTCTCTTGGATTTTAAGCTAAACGATCTACATCGCATTGATTTGAAGCTAAATCATGTGTTTTGCATGCATTTGAAGCTAACTCGTTTGTTTCCCCCGCATTTGAAGCTATATCACTTATATCGCAAGTTCATGTGCTAAATCATGTGTTTCGCTTTGACTTGAAGGTATACCTTCTACATCGCATTGATTTGCAGCTAAATTATGTGTTTCGCATGGATTTGAATCTTACTCGTTTGTTTCGCCTGCATTTGAAGCTATATCACTTATATCGCAAGCATTTGAAGCTAAATCATTTGTTCCGCATGGATTTGAAGCTAAGCCTTCTACATCGCATTGATTTGAAGCTTAATCATGTGTGACGCATGGAGTTGAAGCCAGCTCGTTTGTTTCGTCTGCATTTGAACGTATATCGCTTATAACGCAATTATCTGAAGATAAAACATTTGTTAGGCATGGATTTGAAGCTAGGCCTTCTACTTCGCATTGATTTGAAGCTAAATCATGTGTATCGCATGCATTTTGAAGCTAACTCGTTTGATTCGTCTGCATTTGAAGCTATATCACTTATATCCCGAGTGTTTGATGCTAAATCATTTGTTTCGCATGGATTTGTATCTAAACCTTCTACATCGCATTGATTTGATGCTAAATCATGTGTTTCGCTTGGATGTGAAGCTAACTCATTTGTTTCGTCTGCATTTGAAGCTGTATCACTTATATCCAAGTGTTTGAAGCTAAATCATTTGTTTCGCATGAATTTGAAGCTAAACCTTCTACATTGCATTGATTTGAAGCTTAATCATGTGTTTCACATGGATTTGAAGCTAATTCGTTTCTATCCCCTGCATTTGAAGCTATATCATTTATATCGCAAGTATCTGATACTAAATCATTTGTTTCGCATGGATTTGAAGCTAAACCTTCTACATCGCATTGCTTTGCATCTAAATGATGTTTTCGCAAGGATTTGAACTAACTTGTTTGTTTCGTCTGCATTTGAAGCTATATCACTTATATCCCAAATATGTGAAGCTACATCATTTGATTCGCTTGGATTTAAACCTAAACGATCTACATCGCACGGATTTGAAGCTAAACCTTCTACATCGCATGGACTTGAAGCTAACTCGTTTGTTTCGCATGCAGCTGAAACTATATCACCCATATTCCAAGTGTTTGCAGCTCTATCATTTGTTTCGCATGGATTTGAAGCTAAACCATCTAAATCGCATGAATTTTAAGCTAAATCATGTGTTCCGCATGGATTTGAAGCTAACTCGTTTTTTTCGTCTGCACTTAAAGCAATATCACATATATCGCTAGTATCTGAAGCTAAAACATTTGTTTCGCATGGATTTGAAGCTAAACCTTCTACATCGCATGGACTTGAAGCTATCTCGTTTGTTTCGCATGCAGCTGAAGATATATCACCCATATCCCAAGTGTTTGCAGCTCAATCATTTGTTTCTCATGGATTTGAAGCTAAACCATCTAAATCGCATGAATTTTAAGCTAAATCATGTGTTCCGCATGGATTTGAAGCTAACTCGTTAGTTTCGTCTGCACTTAAAGCAATATCACGCATATCGCTAGTATCAGAAGCTAAATCATTTGTTTCGCATGGATTTGAAGCTAAACCTTCAACATCGCTTTGATTTGCAGCTATATCATGTGTTTCGCATGGATTTGCAGCTAACTCGTTCGTTTCGCCTGCATTTGATGCTATATCACTTATATCGCAAGTATCTGAAGCTAAATCATTTGTTTCGCATGGATTTGAAGCCAAACCTTCTATATTGCATTGATTGATGATAAATCATGTGTTTTGCATGGATTTGAAGCTAACTCGTTTGTTTCCCTTGCATTTGAAACTATATCACTTACATCGCAAGTATCTGATGCTAAGTCATTTATTTCGCATGGATTTGAAGCTAACTCGTTTGTTTGGCCTGCAGTTGAATCTATATCACTTATATCGCCAGTATTTGAAGCAAAATCATTTGTTCCGCATCGATTTGAAGCTAAGCCTTCTACTTCGAATTGATTTGAAGCTAAATCATTTTTTTCCCTTGGATGTGAAGCTAGCTCGTTTGTTTCGTCTGCATTGAAGCTATATCACTTATATCCCACATGTGTGAAGCTACATCATTTGTTTCTCTTGGATTTTAAGCTAAACGATCTACATCGCATTGATTTGAAGCTAAATCATGTGTTTTGCATGCATTTGAAGCTAACTCGTTTGTTTCCCCTGCATTTGAAGCTATATCACTTATATCGCAAGTTCATGTGCTAAATCATGTGTTTCGCTTTGACTTGAAGGTATACCTTCTACATCGCATTGATTTGCAGCTAAATTATGTGTTTCGCATGGATTTGAATCTTACTCGTTTGTTTCGCCTGCATTTGAAGCTATATCACTTATATCGCAAGCATTTGAAGCTAAATCATTTGTTCCGCATGGATTTGAAGCTAAGCCTTCTACATCGCATTGATTTGAAGCTTAATCATGTGTGACGCATGGAGTTGAAGCCAGCTCGTTTGTTTCGTCTGCATTTGAACGTATATCGCTTATAACGCAATTATCTGAAGATAAAACATTTGTTAGGCATGGATTTGAAGCTAGGCCTTCTACTTCGCATTGATTTGAAGCTAAATCATGTGTATCGCATGCATTTTGAAGCTAACTCGTTTGATTCGTCTGCATTTGAAGCTATATCACTTATATCCCGAGTGTTTGATGCTAAATCATTTGTTTCGCATGGATTTGTATCTAAACCTTCTACATCGCATTGATTTGATGCTAAATCATGTGTTTCGCTTGGATGTGAAGCTAACTCATTTGTTTCGTCTGCATTTGAAGCTGTATCACTTATATCCCAAGTGTTTGAAGCTAAATCATTTGTTTCGCATGAATTTGAAGCTAAACCTTCTACATTGCATTGATTTGAAGCTTAATCATGTGTTTCACATGGATTTGAAGCTAATTCGTTTCTATCCCCTGCATTTGAAGCTATATCATTTATATCGCAAGTATCTGATACTAAATCATTTGTTTCGCATGGATTTGAAGCTAAACCTTCTACATCGCATTGCTTTGCATCTAAATGATGTTTTCGCAAGGATTTGAACTAACTTGTTTGTTTCGTCTGCATTTGAAGCTATATCACTTATATCCCAAATATGTGAAGCTACATCATTTGATTCGCTTGGATTTAAACCTAAACGATCTACATCGCATTGATTTGAAGCTGAATCATGTGTTTAGCATGCATTTGAAGCTAACTCGTTTGTTTCCCCTGCATTTGAAGCTATATCACTTATATCGCAAGTTCATGTGCTAAATCATGTGTTTCGCTTTGACTTGAAGCTATACCTTCTACATCGCATTGATTTGCAGCTAAATTATGTGTTTCGCATGGATTTGAATCTTACTCGTTTGTTTCGCCTGCATTTGAAGCTATATCACTTATATCGCAAGCATTTGAAGCTAAATCATTTGTTCCGCATGGATTTGAAGATAAGCCTTCTACATCGCATTGATTTGAAGCTTAATCATGTGTGACGCATGGAGTTGAAGCCAGCTCGTTTTTTCGTCTGCATTTGACCGTATAACGCTTATAACGCAATTATCTGAAGATAAATCATTTGTTCCGCATGGATTTGAAGCTAAGCCTTCTACTTCGCATTGCTTTGAAGCTAAATGATGTGTATCGCATGCATTTTGAAGCTAACTCGTTTGATTCGTCTGCATTTGAAGCTATATCACTTATATCCCGAGTGTTTGATGCTAAATCATTTGTTTCGCATGGATTTGTATCTAAACCTTCTACATCGCATTGATTTAATGCTAAATCATGTCTTTCGCTTGGATGTGAAGCTAACTCATTTGTTTCGTCTGCATTTGAAGCTGTATCACTTATATCCCAAGTGTTTGAAGCTAAATCATTTGTTTCGCATGAATTTGAAGCTAAACCTTCTACATTGCATTGATTTGAAGCTTAATCATGTGTTTCACATGGATTTGAAGCTAATTCGTTTCTATCCCCAGCATTTGAAGCTATATCATTTATATCGCAAGTATCTGATACTAAATCATTTGTTTCGCATGGATTTGAAGCTAAACCTTCTACATCGCATTGCTTTGCATCTAAATGATGTTTTTCGCAAGGATTTGAACTAACTCGTTTGTTTCGTCTGCATTTGAAGCTATATCACTTATATCCCAAGTGTTTGAAGCTAAATCATTTGTTTCGCATGGATTAGAAGCTAACTCGTTTGTTTCGTCTGCATTTGAAGCTATATCACTTATATCCCAAGTGTTTGAAGCTAAATCATGTTTTCCGCATGGATTTGAAGCTAACTAGTTTGTTTCGTTTGCACTTAAAGCAATATCACATATATCGCTAGTATCTGAAGCTAAATCATTTGTTTCGCATGGATTTGAAGCTAAACCTTCAACATCGCTTTGATTTGCAGCTATATCATGTGTTTCGCATGGATTTGCAGCTAACTCGTTCGTTTCGCCTGCATTTGATGCTATATCACTTATATCGCAAGTATCTGAAGCTAAATCATTTGTTTCGCATGGATTTGATGCCAAACCTTCTATATCGCATTGATTTGATGTTAAATCATTGTTTTGCATGGATTTGAAGCTAACTCGTTTGTTTCCCTTGCATTTGAAGCTATATCACTTATATCGCAAGTATCTGATGCTAAGTCATTTATTTCGCATGGATTTGAAGCTAACTCGTTTGTTTGGCCTGCAGTTGAATCTATATCACTTATATCGCAAGTATTTGAAGCAAAATCATTTGTTCCTCATCGATTTGAAGCTAAGCCTTCTACTTCGAATTGGTTTGAAGCTAAATCATTTGTTTCGCTTGGATGTGAAGCTAGCTCGTTTGTTTCGTCTGCATTTGAAGCTATATCACTTATATCCCAAATGTGTGAAGCTATATCATTTGTTTCGCTTGGATTTTAAGCTAAACGATCTACATCGCATTGATTTGAAGCTAAATCATGTGTTTTGCATGCATTTGAAGCTAACTCGTTTGTTTCCCCTGCATTTGAAGCTATATCACTTATATCGCAAGTTCATGTGCTAAATCATGTGTTTCGCTTTGACTTGAAGCTATACCTTCTACATCGCATTGATTTGCAGCTAAATTATGTGTTTCGCATGGATTTGAATCTTACTCGTTTGTTTCGCCTGCATTTGAAGCTATATCACTTATATCGCAAGCATTTGAAGCTAAATCATTTGTTCCGCATGGATTTGAAGCTAAGCCTTCTACTTCGCATTGATTTGAAGCTAAATCATGTGTATCGCATGCATTTTGAAGCTAACTCGTTTGATTCGTCTGCATTTGAAGCTATATCACTTATATCCCGAGTGTTTGATGCTAAATCATTTGTTTCGCATGGATTTGTATCTAAACCTTCTACATCGCATTGATTTAATGCTAAATCATGTCTTTCGCTTGGATGTGAAGCTAACTCATTTGTTTCGTCTGCATTTGAAGCTATATCACTTATATCTCAAGTGTTTGAAGCTAAATCATTTGTTTCGCATGAATTGAAGCTAACTCGTTCGTTTCGCCTGCATTTGATGCTATATCACTTATATCGCAAGTATCTGAAGCTAAATCATTTGTTTCGCATGGATTTGAAGCTAAACCTTCTACATCGCATGGACTTGAAGCTAACTCGTTTGTTTCGCATGCAGCTGAAGCTATATCACCCATATCCCAAGTGTTTGCAGCTCAATCATTTGTTCCGCATGGATTTGAAGCTAAGCCTACTACATCGCATTGATTTGAAGCTAAATCATGTGTATCGCATGCATTTTGAAGCTAACTCGTTTGATTCGTCTGCATTTGAAGCTATATCACTTATATCCCGAGTGTTTGATGCTAAATCATTTGTTTCGCATGGATTTGAAGCCAAACCTTCTATATCGCATTGATTTGATGTTAAATCATGTGTTTTGCATGGATTTGAAGCTAACTCGTTTGTTTCCCTTGCATTTGAAGCTATATCACTTATATCGCAAGTATCTGATGCTAAGTCATTTATTTCGCATGGATTTGAAGCTAACTCGTTTGTTTGGCCTGCAGTTGAATCTATATCACTTATATCGCAAGTATTTGAAGCAAAATCATTTGTTCCGCATCTATTTGAAGCTAAGCCTTCTACTTCGAATTGATTTGAAGCTAAATCATTTGTTTCGCTTGAATGTGAAGCTAGCTCGTTTGTTTCGTCTGCATTTGAAGCTATATCACTTATATCCCAAATGTGTGAAGCTACATCATTTGTTTCTCTTGGATTTTAAGCTAAACGATCTACATCGCATTGATTTGAAGCTAAATCATGTGTTTTGCATGCATTTGAAGCTAACTCGTTTGTTTCCCCTGCATTTGAAGCTATATCACTTATATCGCAAGTTCATGTGCTAAATCATGTGTTTCGCTTTGACTTGAAGCTATACCTTCTACATCGCATTGATTTGCAGCTAAATTATGTGTTTCGCATGGATTTGAATCTTACTCGTTTGTTTCGCCTGCATTTGAAGCTATATCACATATAGCGCAAGCATTTGAAGCTAAATCATTTGTTCCGCATGGATTTGAAGCTAAGCCTTCTACATCGCATTGATTTGAAGCTTAATCATGTGTGACGCATGGAGTTGAAGCCAGCTCGTTTTTTCGTCTGCATTTGAACGTATATCGCTTATAACGCAATTATCTGAAGATAAATCATTTGTTCCGCATGGATTTGAAGCTAAGCCTTCTACTTCGCATTGATTTGAAGCTAAATCATGTGTATCGCATGCATTTTGTAGCTAACTCGTTCGTTTCGCCTGCATTTGATGCTATATCACTTATATCGCAAGTATCTGAAGCTAAATCATTTGTTTCGCATGGATTTGAAGCTAAACCTTCTACTTTCGCATTGATTTGAAGCTGACTCGTTTGCTTCGTGCGCATATGAAGCTATATCACTTATATCCCAACTGTTTGAAGCTAAATCATTTGATTCGCATGGATTTGAAGCTAGCTTGTTTCTTTCGTCTGCATTTGAAGCTATATCACGTATATCGCAAGTATCTGAAGCTAAATCATTTGTGTCGTATGGATTTGGAGCTAAGCCTTCTACATCGCATTGATTTGCAGCTAAATTATGTGTTTCGCATGGATTTGAATCTTACTCGTTTGTTTCGCCTGCATTTGAAACTATATCATTTATATCGCAAGTATTTGAAGCTAAATCATTTGTTCCGCATGGATTTGAAGCTGAGCCTTCTACATCGCATTGATTTGAAGCTTAATCATGCGTGTCGCATGGATTTGAAGCTAATTCGTTTGTATACCCTGCATTTGAAGCTATGTCATTTATATCGCAAGTATCTGATGCTAAATCATTTGTTTCGCCTGGATTTGAAGCTAAACCTTCTACTTTCGCATTGATTTGAAGCTGACTCGTTTGTTTCGTGCGCATTTGAAGCTATATCACTTATATCCCAACTGTTTGAAGATAAATCATTTGATTCGCATGGATTTGAAGCTAGCTTGTTTCTTTCGTCTGCATTTGAAGCTATATCACATATATCGCAAGTGTCTGAAACTAAATCATTTGTGTCGCATGGATTTGAATCTGTCTCGTTTGTTTCGTCTGCATTTGAATCTATATCACTTATATCGCAAGTATCTGAACCTAAATCATTGGTTTCGCATGGATTTGAAGCTAAACCTTCTACGTCGCATTGATTTGAAACTAAATCATGTGTTTTGCATGGATTTGATGCTATCTCGTTTGGTTCTCCTGCATTTTTAGCTATATCACTTATATCGCAAGTATCTGAACCTAAATCATTTGTTTCGCATGGATTTGAAGCTAAGCGTTCTACATCGCATTGATTTGAAGCTAAATCATGTGTTTTGCTTGGATATCCCAAGTGTTTGATGCTAAATCATTTGTTTCGCATGGATTTGTTGCTAACTCGTTTGTTTCCCCTGCATTTGAAGCTATATCAGTTTTATCGCAAGTATCTGTTGCTAAATCTTTTGTTTCGCATCGATTTGAAGCTAAACCTTCTACACCGCATTGATTTGAAGCTAAATCATGTGTTTCGCATGGATTTGAAGCTAACTCGTTGGTTTCACCTGCATTTGAAGCAATATCAATATATCGCGAGTATCTGAACCTAGATCATTTGTTTCGCATGGATTTGAAGCTAAACCTTCTACATCGCATTGATTTGAAGCTAAATCATGTGATTCGCTTGGATTTAATTCTAGTTCGTTTGTGTCGCCTGAATTTGACGCCATATCACATATATCGCAAGTATCTGAAGCTAAATCATTTGTTCCGCATGGATTTGAATCTAAACCTTCTAAATCGCATTGATTGGAAGCTAAATCATGTGTTTCGCATGGATTTGGAGCTATACACTCTACATCGCATTGATTTGAAGCTAATTCAAGGGTTTTGCATGGATTTTATGCGAACTCGTTTGTTTCCCCTGCATTTGAAGCTATATCAGTTACATCGCAAGTATCTGATGCTAAATCATTTGTTTCGCATGGATTTGAAGCTAAATCTTCTACATCGCATTGATTTGAAGCTAAATCATGTGTTTTGCATGGATTTTATGCCAACTCGTTTGTTTCCCCTGCATTTGAATCTATATCAGTTACATCGCAAGTATCTGATGCTAAATCATTTGTTTCGCATGGATTTGAAGCTAAACCTTCTACATCGCATTGATTTGCAGCTAAATCATGTGTTTCGCATGGATTTGAAGCTAACCCGTTTGGTTCTCCTGCATTTGTAGCTATATCACTTATATCCCAAGTATCTGAACCTAAATCATTTGTTTCGCATGGATTTAAAGCTAAATGATGTGTATCGCACGAATTTTGAAGCTAACTCGTCTGATTCATTTGCAATTCAAGCTATATCACTTATATCCCAAGCGTTTGATGATAAATCATTTGTTTCGCATGGATTTGTAGTTAAACCTTCTACATCACATTGATTTGAAGCTAAATCATTTGTTCCGCATGAATTTGTAGCTATACCTTCTACATCGCATTGATTTCAAGCTAAATCATGTGTTTCGTATGGATTTGAAGCTAACTCGTTTGTTTCGCCTGCAGTTGAATCTATATCACGTACATCGCAAGTATTTGAAGCTAAATCATTTATTCCGCATGGATTTGATGCTAAACCTTCCCCATCGCATTGATTTGAAGCTAAATCATGTGTATGGCATGGATTTTGAAGCTAACTTGTTTGTTTCGTCTGCACTTGAAGCAATATCACATATATCGCTAGTATCTGAAGCTAAATCATTTTTTTCGCATGTATTTGAAGCTAAACCTTCAACATCGCTTTGATTTGCAGCTATATTATGTGTTTCGCATGGATTTGCAGCTAACTCGTTCGTTTCGCCTGCATTTGATGCTATATCACTTATATCGCAAGTATCTGAAGCTAAATCACTTGTTTCGCATGGCTTTGAAGCTAAACCTTCTACATCGCATTGATTTTCAGTTTAATCATGTGTTTTGCATGGATTTGAAGCTAACTCGTTTGTTTCGTCTGCATTTGATGCTATATCACTTATATCCCATGTGTTTGAAGCAAAATCATTTGTTTCGCATGGATTTGAAGCTAAACCTTCTACATCGCATTGATTTGCTGCTAAATCATGTGTTTCGCATGGATTTGAAGCTAACTTGTTTGTTTCGTCTGCATTTGAAGCTATATCACTTATATCCCAAGTATTTGAAGCTAAATCTTTTGTTTCCCATGGATTTGAAGCTAAACCATCTAAATCGCATGAATTTTAAGCTAAATCATGTGTTCCGCATGGATTTGAAGCTAACTCGTTTGTTTCGTCTGCACTTGAAGCAATATCACATATATCGCTAGTATCTGAAGCTAAATCATTTGTTTCGCATGGATTTGAAGCTAAACCTTCAACATCGCTTTGATTTGCAGCTTTATCATGTGTTTCGCATGGATTTGCAGCTAACTCGTTCGTTTCGCCTGCATTTGATGCTATATCACTTATATCGTAAGTATCTGAAGCTAAATCACTTGTTTCGCATGGCTTTGAAGCTAAACCTTCTACATCGCATTGATTTTCAGTTTAATCATGTGTTTCGCATGGATTTGAAGCTATCTCGTTTGTATCGTCTGCATTTGAAGCTATCTCACTTATATCCCAAGTGTTTGAAGCTAAACCATTTGGTTCGCATGGATTTGAAGCTATGCCTCCTACTTCGCATTAATTTGATGCTAAATCATGTGCTTCGCTCGGATTTGAAACAAACTCGTTTGTTTTGCATGCAGTTGAAGCTGAATCGTATATAAAACAAGTATTTGAAGCTAAACTATACGCTTCGCATGGATGTGAAGCTAAGCCTTCTACTTCGCATTGATTTGAAGCTAAATCATGTCTTTGGCTTGGATTTGAAGCTAACTCGTTTGGTTCGCATGCAGTTGAAGCTAAATCATGTATATCACAAATATCTGAAGCTAAAGCGCTTGATCGCAAGGATTTGAAGCTAAGCCTTCTACTTCGCATTGATTTCAAGCTGAATAATGTTTCTCGCTTGAATTTGAAGCTATCACGTTTGTTTCACATGCAGTTGAAGCTAAATCATGTATATCACAAGCATTTGAAGCTGAACCATTTGTTTCGCATGAATATTAAGCTAAACCATGTGTTTCGAATGAATTTGAAGCTAAGTCATGTGTTTCGCAAGCATTTGAAGCTAACTCGTTTGTTTCGCATGCAGTTGAAGTTACATCATGTATATCACAAGTGTTTGACTCGAAACCATTTGATTTGCATGGATTTGAAGCTAAGCCTTCTACTTCGCATTGATTTGAAGCTGAATAATGTGTTTCGCTTGTATTTGAAGCTAAGACGATTGTTTGACATGCAGTTGAAGACGAATCACGTATAAAACAGGTTTTTGATGCTAAACTATTCGTTTCTCATGGATTTCAAGCTAAGCATTCTACTCTGCATTGATTCGAAGTTAAATCATGTGTTTCGCAAGGATTTGAATCTAACTCGTTTGTTTCAAATGCAGTTGAAGTTAAATCATGTATATCACAAGTGTTTGACTCGAAACCATTTGATTTGCATGGATTTGATGCTAAGCCTTCTACTTCGCATCGATTTGAAGCTTAATCATGTGTTTTGCATGGATTTGAAGCTAACTCGTTTGTTTCTTCTGCATTTGAAGCTATATCACATATATCGCATGTATCTGAAGCTAAATCATTTGTTCCGCATGGATTTGAAGCTAAACCTTCTACATCTCATTGATTTGAAGCTAAACCCTATACATCTCATTGATTTGAAGCTAAATCATGTGTTTCGCATGGATTTGGAGCTATACCCTCTACATCGCATTGATTTGAAGCTAATTCAAGGGTTTTGCATGGATTTTATGCGAACTCGTTTGTTTCCCCTGCATTTGAAGCTATATCAGTTACATCGCAAGTATCTGATGCTAAATCATTTGTTTCGCATGGATTTGAAGCTAAATCTTCTACATCGCATTGATTTGAAGCTAAATCATGTGTTTTGCATGGATTTTATGCCAACTCGTTTGTTTCCCCTGCATTTGAATCTATATCAGTTACATCGCAAGTATCTGATGCTAAATCATTTGTTTCGCATGGATTTGAAGCTAAACCTTCTACATCGCATTGATTTGCAGCTAAATCATGTGTTTCGCATGGATTTGAAGCTAACCCGTTTGGTTCTCCTGCATTTGTAGCTATATCACTTATATCGCAAGTATCTGAACCTAAATCATTTGTTTCGCATGGATTTAAAGCTAAATGATGTGTATCGCACGAATTTTGAAGCTAACTCGTCTGATTCGTTTGCAATTCAAGCTATATCACTTATATCCCAAGCGTTTGATGATAAATCATTTGTTTCGCATGGATTTGTAGTTAAACCTTCTACATCACATTGATTTGAAGCTAAATCATTTGTTCCGCATGAATTTGTAGCTATACCTTCTACATCGCATTGATTTGAAGCTAAATCATGTGTTTCGTATGGATTTGAAGCTAACTCGTTTGTTTCGCCTGCAGTTGAATCTATATCACGTACATCGCAAGTATTTGAAGCTAAATCATTTATTCCGCATGGATTTGATGCTAAACCTTCCCCATCGCATTGATTTGAAGCTAAATCATGTGTATGGCATGGATTTTGAAGCTAACTTGTTTGTTTCGTCTGCACTTGAAGCAATATCACATATATCGCTAGTATCTGAAGCTAAATCATTTTTTTCGCATGTATTTGAAGCTAAACCTTCAACATCGCTTTGATTTGCAGCTATATTATGTGTTTCGCATGGATTTGCAGCTAACTCGTTCGTTTCGCCTGCATTTGATGCTATATCACTTATATCGCAAGTATCTGAAGCTAAATCACTTGTTTCGCATGGCTTTGAAGCTAAACCTTCTACATCGCATTGATTTTCAGTTTAATCATGTGTTTTGCATGGATTTGAAGCTAACTCGTTTGTTTCGTCTGCATTTGATGCTATATCACTTATATCCCAAGTGTTTGAAGCAAAATCATTTGTTTCGCATGGATTTGAAGCTAAACCTTCTACATCGCATTGATTTGCTGCTAAATCATGTGTTTCGCATGGATTTGAAGCTAACTTGTTTGTTTCGTCTGCATTTGAAGCTATATCACTTATATCCCAAGTATTTGAAGCTAAATCTTTTGTTTCGCATGGATTTGAAGCTAAACCATCTAAATCGCATGAATTTTAAGCTAAATCATGTGTTCCGCATGGATTTGAAGCTAACTCGTTTGTTTCGTCTGCACTTGAAGCAATATCACATATATCGCTAGTATCTGAAGCTAAATCATTTGTTTCGCATGGATTTGAAGCTAAACCTTCAACATCGCTTTGATTTGCAGCTTTATCATGTGTTTCGCATGGATTTGCAGCTAACTCGTTCGTTTCGCCTGCATTTGATGCTATATCACTTATATCGTAAGTATCTGAAGCTAAATCACTTGTTTCGCATGGCTTTGAAGCTAAACCTTCTACATCGCATTGATTTTCAGTTTAATCATGTGTTTCGCATGGATTTGAAGCTATCTCGTTTGTATCGTCTGCATTTGAAGCTATCTCACTTATATCCCAAGTGTTTGAAGCTAAACCATTTGGTTCGCATGGATTTGAAGCTATGCCTCCTACTTCGCATTAATTTGATGCTAAATCATGTGCTTCGCTCGGATTTGAAACAAACTCGTTTGTTTTGCATGCAGTTGAAGCTGAGTCGTATATAAAACAAGTATTTGAAGCTAAACTATACGCTTCGCATGGATGTGAAGCTAAGCCTTCTACTTCGCATTGATTTGAAGCTAAATCATGTCTTTGGCTTGGATTTGAAGCTAACTCGTTTGGTTCGCATGCAGTTGAAGCTAAATCATGTATATCACAAGTATCTGAAGCTAAAGCGCTTGATCGCAAGGATTTGAAGCTAAGCCTTCTACTTCGCATTGATTTCAAGCTGAATAATGTTTCTCGCTTGAATTTGAAGCTATCACGTTTGTTTCACATGCAGTTGAAGCTAAATCATGTATATCACAAGCATTTGAAGCTGAACCATTTGTTTCGCATGAATATTAAGCTAAACCATGTGTTTCGAATGAATTTGAAGCTAAATCATGTGTTTCGCAAGCATTTGAAGCTAACTCGTTTGTTTCGCATGCAGTTGAAGTTACATCATGTATATCACAAGTGTTTGACTCGAAACCATTTGATTTGCATGGATTTGAAGCTAAGCCTTCTACTTCGCATTGATTTGAAGCTGAATAATGTGTTTCGCTTGTATTTGAAGCTAAGACGATTGTTTGACATGCAGTTGAAGACGAATCACGTATAAAACAGGTTTTTGATGCTAAACTATTCGTTTCTCATGGATTTCAAGCTAAGCATTCTACTCTGCATTGATTCGAAGTTAAATCATGTGTTTCGCAAGGATTTGAATCTAACTCGTTTGTTTCAAATGCAGTTGAAGTTAAATCATGTATATCACAAGTGTTTGACTCGAAACCATTTGATTTGCATGGATTTGATGCTAAGCCTTCTACTTCGCATCGATTTGAAGCTTAATCATGTGTTTTGCATGGATTTGAAGCTAACTCGTTTGTTTCTTCTGCATTTGAAGCTATATCACTTATATCGCATGTATCTGATGCTAAGTCATTTGTGTCGCATTGATTTGAAGCTAAACCTTCCACATCGCATTGGTTTCAAGCTAAACCTTCTACATCGCAATGATTTGAAGCTAAATCATTTGATTCGCTTGGATTTGAAGCTAACTCGTTTGTTTCCCCTGCATTTGAAGCTATATCACTTATATCCCAAGTGTTTGAAGCTAAATCATATGTTTCGCTTGGATTTGAAACCAAACCTTCTACATCGCACTCATTTGAAGCTAAATCATGTAATTCCCTTGGATTTGAAGCTAACTCGTTTGTTTCCCCTGCATTTGAAGCTATATCACTTATATCCAAAGTGTTAGAAGCTAAATCATGTTTTTCGAATGGATATGAAGCTAAGCCTTCTAGTTCGCTTCGATTTGCAGCTAAATCATGTGTTTCGCATGGATTTGAAGGTAACTCGTTTGTTTCCCCTGCATGTGAAGCTATATCACTTATATCGCTAGTATCTGATGCTAAATTATTTGTTTCGCCTGGATTTGAAGCTAAACCTTCTAGTTTCGCATTGATTTGAAGCTGACTCGTTTGCTTCGTGCGCATTTGAAGCTATATCACTTATATCCCAACTGTTTGAAGATAAATCATTTGATTCGCATGGATTTGAAGCTAGCTTGTTCCTTTCGTCTGCATTTGAAGCTACAACACATATATCGCAAGTATCTGAAGCTAAATCATTTGTTTCGCATGGATTTGATGCTAAACCTTCTACATCGCATTGATTTTAAGCTAATTCATGTGTTTCGCATGGATTTGAAGCTAACTCGTTTGTTTCCCCTGCATTAGAAGCTATACAACATATATCGCAAGTATCTGAAGCTAAATCATTTGTTTCGCATGAATTTAAAGCTAAACCTTCAACATCGCATTGATTTGCAGCTAAATCATGTGTTCCGCATGGATTTGAAGCTAAATCGATTGTTTCGTCTGCACTTGAAACTATATCACTTATATCGCAAGTATCTGAAGGTATTTCATTTGTTTCGCATGGATTTGAAGCTAAACCTTCTACATCGCTTTGATTTGCAGCTAAATCATGTGTTTCGCATCGATTTGAAGCTAACTCGTTTGTTTCCCCTGCATTTGAATCTATATCACTTATATCGCAAGTATCTGATGCTAAATCATTTGTGATGCATGGATTTGAAGCTACACCTTCTACATCGCATTGATTTGCTGCTAAATCATGTGTTTCGCATGGATTTGAAGCTAAGCCTTCTACTTCCCTTCGATTTGCAGCTAAATCATGTGTTTCGCATGGATTTGAAGCTAACTCGTTTGTTCCGCATGCAGTTAAAGCTAAATCATATATAAAACAAGTATTTCAAGCTAAACTATTCGCGTCGCATGGATTTGAAACTGAGTCTTCTTCTTCGCATTGATTTGAAGCTAATTCATGTATATCACAAGTATTTGAAGCTAACTCATTTGTTTCGCATGCAGTTGAAGCGAAATCTTGTATATCACATGTTATTTAAGCTAAACCATTTGATTCGCATGGATTTGAAGCTATGCCTTCTTCTTCGCATTGATTTGAAGCTAAAACATGTGTTTCGCTTGGATTTGAAGCTAAGCCATCTACTTCGCTTCGATTTGCAGCTAAATCATGTGTTTCGCATGGATTTGAAGCTAAGCCTTCTACTTCGCTTCGATTTGCAGCTAAATCATGTGTTTCGCATGGATTTGAAGCTAACTCGTTTGTTTCCCCTGCATTTGAAGCTATATCACTTATATCCCAACTGTTTGAAGATAAATCATTTGATTCGCATGGGTTTGAAGCTAGCTTGTTTCTTTCGTCTGCATTTGACGCTACATCACATATATCGCAAGTATTTGAAGCTGAATCATTTGCGTCGCATGAATTTTATGCTTAACCTTCTACATCTCATTGATTTGCAGCTAAACCATGTGTTTCGCATGGATTTGAAGCTAACTCGTTTGTTTCCCCTGCATTAGAAGCTATACCACATATATCGCAAGTATCTGAAGCTAAATCATTTGTTTCGCATGAATTTAAAGCTAAACCTTCAACATCGCATTGATTTGCAGCTAAATCATGTGTTCCGCATGGATTTGAAGCTAAATCGTTTGTTTCGTCTGCACTTGAAACTATATCACTTATATCGCAAGTATCTGAAGGTATTTCATTTGTTTCGCATGGATTTGAAGCTAAACCTTCTACATCGCTTTGATTTGCAGCTAAATCATGTGTTTCGCATCGATTTGAAGCTAACTCGTTTGTTTCCCCTGCATTTGAATCTATATCACTTATATCGCAAGTATCTGATGCTAAATCATTTGTGATGCATGGATTTGAAGCTACACCTTCTACATCGCATTGATTTGCTGCTAAATCATGTGTTTCGCATGGATTTGAAGCTAAGCCTTCTACTTCCCTTCGATTTGCAGCTAAATCATGTGTTTCGCATGGATTTGAAGCTAACTCGTTTGTTCCGCATGCAGTTAAAGCTAAATCATATATAAAACAAGTATTTCAAGCTAAACTATTCGCGTCGCATGGATTTGAAACTGAGTCTTCTTCTTCGCATTGATTTGAAGCTAATTCATGTATATCACAAGTATTTGAAGCTAACTCATTTGTTTCGCATGCAGTTGAAGCTATATCACTTATATCCAACTGTTTGAAGATAAATCATTTGATTCGCATGGGTTTGAAAGCTAGCTTGTTTTCTTTCGTCTGCATTTGACGCTACATCACATATATCGCAAGTATTTGAAGCTGAATCATTTGCGTCGCATGAATTTTATGCTTAACCTTCTACATCTCATTGATTTGCAGCTAAAACCATGTGTTTCGCATGGATTTGAAGCTAACTCGTTTGTTCCGCCTGCATTTGGAGCTATATCACTTATATCGCAAGTGTTTTGAAGCTAAATCAGTTGTTTTGCATGGATTTGAAGCTAAACCTTCTACATAGCATTGATTTGAAGCTTAATCATGTGTTTGGCTGGAATTTGAAGCTAACTCGTTTGTTTCGTCCTGCATTTGAAGCTGTATCACTTATATCGCATGTATCTGAAGCGAAATCATTTGTGTCGCATGGATTTGAAGCTAAACCTTCTACATCGCATTGATTTGATGCTAAATCATGTGTTTCGCATGGATTTGTAGCTAAACCTTCTACATCACATTGATTTGAAGCTAAATCATTTGTTCCGCATGACTTTGAAGCTGTACCGTCTACATCGCATTGATTTGAAGCTAAATCATGTGTTTCGTATGGATTTGAAGCTAACTCGTTTGTTTTCGCCTGCAGTTGAATCTATATCACTTACATCGCAAGTATTTGAAGCTAAATCATTTGTTCCGCATGGATTTGATTGCTAAACCCTCTACATCGCATTGACTTGAAGCTAAATCATGTGTTTCGCATGGATTTGATGCTAACTGGTTTGTTTCCCCTGCATTTGAAGCTATATCAATTATATCGCATGTATCTGATGCTAAATCATTTGTTTCGCTTGGATTTGAAGCTAAACTCCTACATCGCATTGATTTGAAGCTAAATCATGTGTTTCGCATGGATATGAAGCTAACTCGTTCGTTTTCGCCTGCATTTGATGCTATATCACTTATATCGCAAGCGTTTGAAGCTAAATCATTTGTTTCGCATGGATTTGAAAGCTAAACCTTCTACATCGCATTGATTTGAAGCTAAATCATGTGTTTCGCTTGGATATCCCAAGTGTTTGATGCTAAATCATTTGTTTCGCATGGATTTTGAAGCTACCCCGTTTTGATTCGTCTGCATTTGCAGCTATATCACTTATATCACAATTGTTTGAAGCTAAATCATTTGTTTCGCACCGATCTGAAACTAAACCTTCTACATCGCATTGATTTAAATCTAAATCATGTTGTTTCGCTTGGATATGAAGCTAACTCGTTTGTTTATTCTGCATTTGAAGCTATATCCCTTATGTCGCAAGCATCTGAAAACTAAATCACTTGTGTCGCATGGATTTGAAGCTAAACATTCCTACATCGCATTGATTTGAAGCTAAATCATGTGTTTCGCTTGGATATGAAAACTAACTCGTTTGTTTAGTCTGCAATTTGAAGCTATATCGCTTATATCGCAAGTATCTGAAGCTAAATCATTGGTTTTCACATGGATTTGAAGCTAAACCTTCTACATCATATAGATTTGAAGCTAACTCGTTTGTTTTCGTCATCATTCGAAGCTATGTCACTTAAATCGCAAGTATTTGAGGAAAAAATCATGTGTTTCGATTAGATTTGAAACTAACTCGTTTGTTTCTCCTGCATTTGAATCTATATCACTTATATCGCAAGTATCTGAACCTAAATCATTTATTTCGCATGGGATTTGAAGCTAAGCCTACTACTTTCGAATTGATCTGAAGCTAAATCATGTGTTTCGCTTTGATTTTAAGCTAACTCGTTTTGTTCCGCATAGATTTGAAGCTAAACCTTCTAAGCCGCATTGATTTTGAAGCTAAATCATGTGTTTCGCATGGAATTGAAGCTAACTCCTTGGTTTCACCTGCATTTGAAGCAATATCAATATATCGCAAGTATCTGAACCTAGATCATTTGTCTCGCATGGATTTAAAGCTAAACCTTCTACATCGCATTCATTTGAAGTTAAATCATGTGATTCGCTTGGATTTAATTCTAGTTCGTTTGTATCGTCCTGAATTTGTCGCTATATCACTTATATCGCAAGTATCAGAAGCTAAATCATTTTGTTCCGCATGGATTTTGAATCTAAACCTTCTAAATCGCATTGATTTGAAGCTAAATCATTGTGTTTTGCTTGGATATCCCAAGTGTTTGATGCTAAATCATTTGTTTCGCATAGATTTGAAGCTAAACCTTCTACATCGCATTGATTTGAAGCTAAATAATGTGTTTTCGCTTGGATTTGAAGCTAAACCTTCTACGTCGCATTGATTTCAAACTAAATCATGTGTTTTGCATGGATTTGATGCTAACTCGTTTGGTTCTCCTGCATTTGTAGCTATATCACTTATATCGCAAGTATCTGAAGCTAAATCATTTGTTTCGCATGGATTTGAAGCTAAGCGTTTCGACTTCGCATGGATTTAAAGCTAAATGATGTGTATCGCACTAATTTTTGAAGCTAAGGTCGTCTGATTCGTCTGCATTTCAAGCTATATCACTTATATCCCAAGCGTTTGATGATAAATCATTTGTTTCGCATGGATTTGTAGTTAAACCTTCTACATCACATTGATTTGAAGCTAAATCATTTGTTCCGCATGAATTTGTAGCTATATCTTCTACATCGCATTGATTTGAAGCTAAATCATTGTGTTTCGTATGGATTTGAAGCTAACTCGTTTGTTTCGCCTGCAGTTGAATCTATATCACGTACATCGCAAGTATTTGAAGCTAAATCATTTGTTTCCGCATGGATTTGATGCTAAACCTTCTACATCGCATTGATTTGAAGCTAAATCATGTGTTTCGCATGGATTTTGATGCTAACTGGGTTTTGTTTTCCCCTGCATTTGAAGCTATATCAATTATATCGCATGTATCTGATGCTAAATCATTTGTTTCGCTTGGATTTGAAGCTAAACCTCCTACATCGCATTGATTTGAAGCTAAATTCATGTGTTTCGCATGGATATGAAGCTAACTCGTTCGTTTTCGCCTGCATTTGATGCTATATCACTTATATCGCAAGCGTTTGAAGCTAAAACATTTGTTTCGCATGGATTTGAAGCTAAACCTTTTACATCGTATCAATTTGAAACTAAATGATATGTATCGCATGGATTTTGAAGCTACCCCGTTTGATTCGTCTGCATTTGCAGCTATATCACTTATATCACAATTGTTTGAAGCTAAATCATTTGTTTCGCATCGATTTTGAAACTAAACCTTCTACAATCGCAATTGATTTGAAGCTAAATCATGTGTTTTCGCTTGGATATGAAGCTAACTCGTTTGTTTCGCCTGCAGTTGAATCTATATCACTTACATCGCAAGTATTTGAAGGTAAATCATTTGTTCTGCATGGATTTGATGCAAAACCTTCTACATCGCATTGATTTGAATTCAACTCATGTGGTTTCGCTTGGATTTTGAAGCTAAACCTTGTTCATCGCATTGATTTGAAGCTAAATCATGCGTATCGCACGGGATTTGGATCTAACTCGTTTGTTTTCGTCTGCATTTGAAGCTATATCACTTATATCGCAAGTATCTGATGCTAAATCATTTGTTTCGCATGGATTTGAAGCTAAACCTTCTACACCGCATTGATTTGAAGCTAAATCATGTGTTTCGCATGGATTTGAAGCTAACTTGTTGGTTTCACCCTGCATTTGAAGCAATATCAATATATCGCAAGTATCTGAACCTAGATCATTTGTTTCGCATGGATTTGAAGCTAAACCTTCTACATCGCATTGATTTGAAGCTAAATAATGTGTTTCGCTTGGATTTGAAGCTAAACCTTCTACGTCGCATTGATTTGAAACTAAATCATGTGTTTTGCATGGATTTTGATGCTATCTCGTTTGGTTCTCCTGCATTTTTAGCTATATCACTTATATCGCAAGTATCTGAACCTAAATCATTTGTTTCGCATGGATTTGAAGCTAAGCGTTCTACATCGCATTGATTTGAAGCTAAATCATGTGTTTTGCTTGGATATCCCAAGTGTTTGATGCTAAATCATTTGTTTTCGCATGGATTTGTTGCTAACTCGTTTGTTTCCCCTGCATTTGAAGCTATATCAGTTTTATCGCAAGTATCTGTTGCTAAATCTTTTGTTTCGCATGGGATTTGAAGCTAAACCTTCTACACCGCATTGATTTGAAGGCTAAAATCATGTGTTTCGCATGGATTTGAAGCTAACTCGTTGGTTTTCACCTGCATTTGAAGCAATATCAATATATCGCAAGTATCTGAACCTAGATCATTTGTTTCGCATGGATTTGAAGCTAAACCTTCTACATCGCATTGATTTGAAAGCTAAATCATGTGATTCGCTTGGATTTAATTCTAGTTCGTTTGTGTCGCCTGAATTTGACGCCATATCACATATATCGCAAGTATCTGAAGCTAAATCATTTGTTTCCGCATGGATTTGAATCTAAACCTTCTAAATCGCATTGATTGGAAGCTAAATCACGTGTTTCGCTTGGATTTTGAAGCTAAACTTTTTACATCGCGTTGATTTGCAGCTAGCTCGTTTGTTTTGTCTGCATTTGAACGTATATCGCTTATAACGCAACTATCTGAAGCTAAATCATTTGTTCCGCATGGATTTGAAGCTAAACCTTCTACATCTCATTGATTTGAAGCTAAACCCCTATACATCTCATTGATTTGAAGCTAAATCATGTGTTTTCGCATGGATTTGGAAGCTATACCCTCTACATCGCATTGATTTGAAGCTAATTCAAGGGGCTTTGCATGGATTTTATGCGAACTCGTTTGTTTCCCCTGCATTTGAAGCTATATCAGTTACATCGCAAGTATCTGATGCTAAATCATTTGTTTCGCATGGATTTGAAGCTAAATCTTCTACATCGCATTGATTTGAAGCTAAATCATTTTTTTTCCCTTGGATGTGAAGCTAGCTCGTTTGTTTCGTCTGCATTTGAAGCTATATCAACTTTATATCCCACATGTGTGAAGCTACATCATTTGTTTCTCTTGGATTTTAAGCTAAACGATCTACATCGCATTGATTTGAAGCTAAATCATGTGTTTTTGCATGCATTTGAAGCTAACTCGTTTGTTTCCCCTGCATTTGAAGCTATATCACTTATATCGCAAGTTCATGTGCTAAATCATGTGTTTCGCTTTGACTTGAAGGTATACCTTCTACATCGCATTGATTTGCAGCTAAATTATTTGTTTCGCATGGATTTGAATCTTACTCGTTTGTTTCGCCTGCATTTGAAGCTATATCACTTATATCGCAAGCATTTGAAGCTAAATCATTTTGTTTCCGCATGGATTTGAAGCTAAGCCTTCTACATCGCATTGATTTGAAGCTTAATCATGTGTGACGGCATGGAGTTGAAGCCAGCTCGTTTGTTTCGTCCTGCATTTGAAACGTATATCGCTTATAACGCAATTATCTGAAGATAAAACATTTGTTAGGCATGGATTTGAAGCTAGGCCTTCTACTTCGCATTGATTTGAAGCTAAATCATGTGTATCGCATGCATTTTGAAGCTAACTCGTTTGATTCGTCTGCATTTGAAGCTATATCACTTATATCCCGAGTGTTTGATGCTAAATCATTTGTTTCGCATGGATTTGTATCTAAACCTTCTACATCGCATTGATTTGATGCTAAAATCATGTGTTTCGCTTGGATGTGAAGCTAACTCATTTGTTTCGTCTGCATTTGAAGCTGTATCACTTATATCCAAGTGTTTGAAGCTAAATCATTTGTTTCGCATTGAATTTGAAGCTAAACCTTCTACATTGCATTGATTTGAAGCTTAATCATGTGTTTCACATGGATTTGAAGCTAATTCGTTTCTATCCCC
>NW_027477632.1:0-62779 GCF_051020955.1 Megalopta genalis | reverse complement strand
TTAGCTTGAAATCCACGCGAAACGAATTATTTAGCTTCAAATACTTGCGAATATAAGGGATATAGTTACATATGCATGCGAAACAAACGTGTTAGCTTAAAAACCAAGCGAGACACATGATTTAGCTTCAAATCAGTGCGAAGCAGTAGGCTCAGCTTCAAATGCATGCGAATCTGATGGTTCGGCTTCAAATACTTGTGAAATACATGATTTAGCTTCAACTGCATGCGAAACACATGGTTTAGCTTAATATTCATGCGAACGAATCGTTCACCACCAAACACTTGTGATATACATGAATTAGCTTCAACTGCATGTGAAACAAACGTGTTAGCTTAAACTACAAGCGAAACACATGATTTAGCTTCAAATCAATGCGAAGTAGAAGGCTTAGCTTCTAATCCATGCGGAACTAATGGCTTAGCTTCAGACACTTGTGATATACATAAGTTAGATTCAACTGCATGCGATACAAACGTGTTAGTTTCAAATCCATGCGAAACACATGATTTAGATTCAAATACTTGCCTTATTAATGATATTGCTTCAAATGCAGGTGAAACAAATGAGTTAACTTCAAATCCAAGAGAAACACACGATTTAACTTCAAATCAATGCGAAGTAGAAGACTTAGCTTCAAATCCATACGAAACAAATGGTTTAGTTACAAACATTTGTGGTATACATGGTTTCGCTTCAACTGCATGCGGAACAAAAGAGTTAGCTTCAAAATCCAAGCGAAAGATATGATTTACCTTCATATCAATGTGAGGTAGACGGATTAGCTTAAAATCCAAACGAAACAAATAGTTTAGCTTCAAATACTTGCTGTATACATGATTTCGTTTCAACTGCATATGAAACAAACGTGCTAGCTTCAAATCCAAGCGAGACACATGATTTAGCTTCAAATCAGTGCGAAGTAGAAGGATCAGCTTCAAATCCAAGCGAATCTAATGGTTCGGCTTCAAATACTTGTGAAATACATGATTTAGTTTGAATTGCATGCGAAACACATGGTTTAGCTTAATATTCATGCGAAACGAATGGTTCAGCACCAAATACTTGTGATATACATGATTTAGTTTCAACTGCATGTGAAACAAACGTGTTAGCTTAAACTCCAAGCGAAACACATGATTTAGCTTCAAATCAATGCGAAGTAGAAGGCTTAGTTTCAAATCAATGCGGAACAAATGGTTTTGCCTCAAATACTTGTGACATACATGATTTAACTTCAACTGCATGCGAAACAAACGAGATAGCTCCAAATCTATGCGAAGCAAATGATTTAGCTTCTAATCAATGCGATGTGGAAGGCTTAGCCTCAAATCTATTCGAATCAAATGGTTCAACTTCAAATACTTGTGATATACATGATATCGTTTCAACTGCATGCGAAACAAACGAGGCAGCTTCAAATCCAAGGGAAACACATGATTTAGCTTCAAATCAGTGCGTAGTAGAAGGCTTAGCTTCAAATCAATGCGAAGTAGTGGGCTTAGCTTGAAATCCACGTGAAACAAATGATTTAGCTTCAAATACTTGCCAATATAAGGGATGCAGCTTCATATGCATGCGAAACAAACGAGTTAGCTTCAAATAATTGCGATATAATGATACAGCTTGAAATGCAGACAAAACAAACGAGTTAGCTTTACATCCGTGCGAAACACATGATTTAGGTTCATACCCATGGGAAACACATGATTTAGCTTCAAATCAATGCGAAGTAGAAGGCTCATCTTCAAATCCATGCGAAACAAATGGATTAGCTTCAAATACTTGTGATATAAGTGATATAGATTCAACTGCAGGAGTAACAATCGAGTTAGCAACAAATCCATGCGATACACATGATTTAGCTTCAAATCAATGCGAAGTTGAAGGCTTAGCTTCAAATCAATGCGAAACAAATGGTTTAGCTTCAAATACTTGCGGTATAAGTAATATAGATTCAACTGCAGGCGAAACAAACGTGATAGCTTCAAATCCATGCGAAACAAATGATTTTACTTCAAATACTTGCGATATACGTGATGTAGCAGCAAATGCAGGGGAAAAGAACAAGTTAGCTTCAAATGCATGCATAACACATGATTAAGCTTCAGGCAATGCCATGTAGAAAGTTTAACTTCAAATCCATGCGACACAAATGATTTAGCTTCAGATACTTGCGATATAAGTGATATAGCTTCAAATGCAGACGAAACAAACGAGTTAGCGTCATATCCATGCGAAACATATGATTTAGCTTGATATCAATGCGAAGTAGAACGCTTATCATCGTATCCATGCGAATCAAATGGTTTATCTTCAAATAATTCGGATATATATGATTTAGCTTCAACTGCAGTCGAAACAAACAAGGTAGCTTCAAATTCATGAGAAACACATGATTGAGGTTCAAATTCATGACAAACACATGGTTTAGCTTCAAATCTCATGCGAAAGAAATTGTTTAGCATCAGATACTTATGATATACATGATTTAGCTTCAACTGCAGGCGAAACAAACTCGCTAGATTCAAATCCATGCGAAAGACATGATTCAACTGCAAATCAATACGATGTAGAAGGTTTAGCTTCAAATCCGCGCGAAACAAATGATTTTACTTCAAATACTTGCGATATAAGTGATACAGCTTCAAATGCAGGCGAAATAAACGATTTAGCGTCAAATCTACGCGGATCACATGATTTAACTTCAAATCAATGCGAAGTAGAAGGCTTATCTTCAAATCCATGCGATACAAATTGTTTAGATTCAAATAATTGTGATATACATGATTTAGGTTCAGCTGCATTCGAAACAGACGAGTTAGCTTCGAATCCACGCGAAATAGATTATTTAGCTGCAAATCAGTGCGAAGTAGAAGGCTCAGTTTCAAATCCATGCGGTTCAAATAGTTCATCTTCAAATACTTGTGAAAGATATGATTTAGCTTCAACTGCATGTGAAACAAACGAGTTAGCTTCAAATCCATGCGAAACACATGATTTAGCTTCAACTCAATGCGATGCAGAAGGTTTAGCTTCAAATCCATGCGAAACAAATGATTGAGCTTCAAACACTTGGGATATAGGTGATATAGATTCAACTGCATGCGAAACATATGAGTTACATTCAAATCCAAGCGAAACACATAATTTAGCTTCAGATCAATGCGATGTAGAAGGTTCAGCTTCAAATCCATGCCAAACACATGATATAGCTTCAAATCCATGGTATGAAGAAGGTTTAGCTTCAAATCCATGCGAAACACATTATTTAGGTGCAAATCAGTGCGAAGTAGAAAGCTCAGGTTCAAATCCATGCGATTCAAATGGTTCATCTTCAAATACTTGTGAAAGACATGATTTAGCTTCAAATCAATGCGATGTAGAAGGCTTAGCTTCAAATCCATGCAAAACACGTGATTTAGGATCCAATCAATGCGAAGTAGAAGGCTTAGCTTCAAATCCATGCGAAACAAATGGTTAGCTTCAAATACTTGCGATATAAATGATATAGCTTCAAATGCAGGCGAAACAAACGAGTTAGCTTCGAATCCATGCGAAACGCATGATTGAGCTTCAAGTCAATGCAAAGTAGGAGGGTTAGCTTCAAATCCGTGCGAAAGACATGATTTAGTTTCAAATCAGTGCGATATAGGAGGATTTACTTCAAAACCCATGCGAAACACATGATGTTTCTTCAAATTCATGCGAAACACATGGTTTAGCTTCAAATACTTGCGAATATAAGAGATACAGCTTTAAATGCATGCGAAATCAACGAGTTAGCTACAAGTCCACGCGAAACACTTGATTCGGCTTCAAATCAAAGCAAAGTAGAAGGATTAGCTTCAAATCCATGCCAAACGAATGATTTAGCTTCAAATACTTGTGGTATAAATGAAATAGCTTCAAATGCAAGCGAAACAAACGAGTTAGCTTCAAATCCATGCAAAACACATGATTAAGCTGCAAATCAATGCGATGTAGAAGGTTTAGCTTCAAATCCATGAGAAACAAATGATTTAGCATCAGATACTTACGATATAATTGATATAGCTTCAAATGCAGGGGAAACAAACGAGTTAGCTTCAAATCCATGCAAAACACATGATTAAGCTTCAAATCAATTCTATGTAGAAGGTTTAGCTTCAAATCAATGCGAAGTAGAAGGCTTAGCTTCAAATACATGCGAAACGAATGGTTTAGCTTCAAATACTTGCGATATAAATGATATAGCTTCAAATACAGGCGAAACAAACGAGTTAGCTTCAAATCCATGCGAAACACACAATTTAGCTTCAAATCAATACGAAGTAGAAGACTTAGCTTCAAATCCATGCGAAACAAATGGTTTTGCTTCATATACTTGCGATATAAGTGATATAGTTTCAAATGCAGGCGAAACGAACGAGTTTGCTTCAAATCCATGCGAAACACATGATTCAGCTGCAAATCAATGCGATGTAGAAGGTTTAGCTTGAAATCCATGCCAAACACATGATTTAGCTTCAAATCCATGGGATGTAGAAGGTTTAGCTTCAAATCCATGCGAAACACATTATTTAGGTGCAAATCAGTGCGAAGTAGAAGACTCAGGTTCAAATCCATGCGATTCAAATGGTTCATCTTCAAATACTTGTGAAAGACATGATTTAGCTTTAACTGCATGCGAAACAAACGAGTTACCTTCAAATCCACGCGAAACACATGATTTAGCTTCAAATCAATGCGATGTAGAAGGCTTAGCTACAAATCCATGCAAAGCACGTGATTTAGGTTCCAATCAATGCGAAGTAGTGGGCTTAGCTTGAAATCCACGTGAAACAAATGATTTAGCTTCAAATACTTGCCAATATAAGGGATGCAGCTTCATATGCATGCGAAACAAACGAGTTAGCTTCAAATAATTGCGATATAATGATACAGCTTGAAATGCAGACAAAACAAACGAGTTAGCTTTACATCCGTGCGAAACACATGATTTAGGTTCATACCCATGGGAAACACATGATTTAGCTTCAAATCAATGCGAAGTAGAAGGCTCATCTTCAAATCCATGCGAAACAAATGGATTAGCTTCAAATACTTGTGATATAAGTGATATAGATTCAACTGCAGGCGTAACAATCGAGTTAGCAACAAATCCATGCGATACACATGATTTAGCTTCAAATCAATGCGAAGTTGAAGGCTTAGCTTCAAATCAATGCGAAACAAATGGTTTAGCTTCAAATACTTGCGGTATAAGTAATATAGATTCAACTGCAGGCGAAACAAACGTGATAGCTTCAAATCCATGCGAAACAAATGATTTTTCTTCAAATACTTGCGATATACGTGATGTAGCAGCAAATGCAGGGGAAAAGAACAAGTTAGCTTCAAATGCATGCATAACACATGATTAAGCTTCAGGCAATGCCATGTAGAAAGTTTAACTTCAAATCCATGCGACACAAATGATTTAGCTTCAGATACTTGCGATATAAGTGATATAGCTTCAAATGCAGACGAAACAAACGAGTTAGCGTCATATCCATGCGAAACATATGATTTAGCTTGATATCAATGCGAAGTAGAACGCTTATCATCGTATCCATGCGAATCAAATGGTTTATCTTCAAATAATTCGGATATATATGATTTAGCTTCAACTGCAGTCGAAACAAACAAGGTAGCTTCAAATTCATGAGAAACACATGATTGAGGTTCAAATTCATGACAAACACATGGTTTAGCTTCAAATCTCATGCGAAAGAAATTGTTTAGCATCAGATACTTATGATATACATGATTTAGCTTCAACTGCAGGCGAAACAAACTCGCTAGATTCAAATCCATGCGAAAGACATGATTCAACTGCAAATCAATACGATGTAGAAGGTTTAGCTTCAAATCCGCGCGAAACAAATGATTTTACTTCAAATACTTGCGATATAAGTGATACAGCTTCAAATGCAGGCGAAATAAACGATTTAGCGTCAAATCTACGCGGATCACATGATTTAACTTCAAATCAATGCGAAGTAGAAGGCTTATCTTCAAATCCATGCGATACAAATTGTTTAGATTCAAATAATTGTGATATACATGATTTAGGTTCAGCTGCATTCGAAACAGACGAGTTAGCTTCGAATCCACGCGAAATAGATTATTTAGCTGCAAATCAGTGCGAAGTAGAAGGCTCAGTTTCAAATCCATGCGGTTCAAATAGTTCATCTTCAAATACTTGTGAAAGATATGATTTAGCTTCAACTGCATGTGAAACAAACGAGTTAGCTTCAAATCCATGCGAAACACATGATTTAGCTTCAACTCAATGCGATGCAGAAGGTTTAGCTTCAAATCCATGCGAAACAAATGATTGAGCTTCAAACACTTGGGATATAGGTGATATAGATTCAACTGCATGCGAAACATATGAGTTACATTCAAATCCAAGCGAAACACATAATTTAGCTTCAGATCAATGCGATGTAGAAGGTTCAGCTTCAAATCCATGCCAAACACATGATATAGCTTCAAATCCATGGTATGAAGAAGGTTTAGCTTCAAATCCATGCGAAACACATTATTTAGGTGCAAATCAGTGCGAAGTAGAAAGCTCAGGTTCAAATCCATGCGATTCAAATGGTTCATCTTCAAATACTTGTGAAAGACATGATTTAGCTTCAAATCAATGCGATGTAGAAGGCTTAGCTTCAAATCCATGCAAAACACGTGATTTAGGATCCAATCAATGCGAAGTAGAAGGCTTAGCTTCAAATCCATGCGAAACAAATGGTTTAGCTTCAAATACTTGCGATATAAATGATATAGCTTCAAATGCAGGCGAAACAAACGAGTTAGCTTCGAATCCATGCGAAACGCATGATTGAGCTTCAAGTCAATGCAAAGTAGGAGGGTTAGCTTCAAATCCGTGCGAAAGACATGATTTAGTTTCAAATCAGTGCGATATAGGAGGATTTACTTCAAAACCCATGCGAAACACATGATGTTTCTTCAAATTCATGCGAAACACATGGTTTAGCTTCAAATACTTGCGAATATAAGAGATACAGCTTTAAATGCATGCGAAATCAACGAGTTAGCTACAAGTCCACGCGAAACACTTGATTCGGCTTCAAATCAAAGCAAAGTAGAAGGATTAGCTTCAAATCCATGCCAAACGAATGATTTAGCTTCAAATACTTGTGGTATAAATGAAATAGCTTCAAATGCAAGCGAAACAAACGAGTTAGCTTCAAATCCATGCAAAACACATGATTAAGCTGCAAATCAATGCGATGTAGAAGGTTTAGCTTCAAATCCATGAGAAACAAATGATTTAGCATCAGATACTTACGATATAATTGATATAGCTTCAAATGCAGGGGAAACAAACGAGTTAGCTTCAAATCCATGCAAAACACATGATTAAGCTTCAAATCAATTCTATGTAGAAGGTTTAGCTTCAAATCAATGCGAAGTAGAAGGCTTAGCTTCAAATACATGCGAAACGAATGGTTTAGCTTCAAATACTTGCGATATAAATGATATAGCTTCAAATACAGGCGAAACAAACGAGTTAGCTTCAAATCCATGCGAAACACACAATTTAGCTTCAAATCAATACGAAGTAGAAGACTTAGCTTCAAATCCATGCGAAACAAATGGTTTTGCTTCATATACTTGCGATATAAGTGATATAGTTTCAAATGCAGGCGAAACGAACGAGTTTGCTTCAAATCCATGCGAAACACATGATTCAGCTGCAAATCAATGCGATGTAGAAGGTTTAGCTTGAAATCCATGCCAAACACATGATTTAGCTTCAAATCCATGGGATGTAGAAGGTTTAGCTTCAAATCCATGCGAAACACATTATTTAGGTGCAAATCAGTGCGAAGTAGAAGACTCAGGTTCAAATCCATGCGATTCAAATGGTTCATCTTCAAATACTTGTGAAAGACATGATTTAGCTTTAACTGCATGCGAAACAAACGAGTTACCTTCAAATCCACGCGAAACACATGATTTAGCTTCAAATCAATGCGATGTAGAAGGCTTAGCTACAAATTCATGCAAAGCACGTGATTTAGGTTCCAATCAATGCGAAGTAGAAGGCTTAGCTTCAAATCCGTGTGAAACAAATGGTTTTGCATCAATTACTTGTGATATACATGAATCAGCTTCAGCTGCATGAGAAACAATCGAGTTAGCTTCAAATCCAAGCGAAACACACGATTTAGCTTCAAATCAATGCGATGTTGAAGGTTTAGCTTCAAATCCATGCGAAACAAGAGATTTAGCTTCAAACACTAGGGATATAAGTGATATAGCTTCAAATGCAGACGAATCAAACGAGTTAGCTTCAAAATCCATGCGATACACATGATTTAGCTTCAAATCAATGGGAAGTAGAAGTCTTAGCATCAAATTCATGCGGAACAAATGATTTAGCTTCAGATAGTTGCGATGTAGGTGATATAGTTTCAAATGCAGGCGAAACAAACGAGATAGCTTGAAATCCATGCGAAACAAATGTTTCAGCTGCAAATCAATGCGATGTAGAAGGTTTAGCTTCAAATCCATACGAAATACATGATTTACCATCAAATTAATTCGAAGTACACGGCTTAGATTCAAATCGGTGCGAAACAAATTGTTTAGCTACAATTACTTGTGATATACGTTATTTAGATTCAGCTGGATGCGCAACAAACGAGTCAGTTTCAAATACGTGCGAAACACATGATTTAGCAGCAAATCAATGCGATGTAGAATGCTCAGCTTCAAATCAATGCGATGTAGAAGGCTCAGCTTCAAATCCATGCAAAGCACGTGATTTAGGATCCAATCAATGCGAAGTTGAAGGCTTAGCTTATAATCCATGGGAAATAAATGGTTTAGCTTTAAATACTTGCGATATAAATTATATAGCTTCAAATACAGGCGAAACAAAGGAGTTAGCTTCAAATCCATGCGAAACGCACGATTTAGCTTCAAATCAATACGAAGTAGAAGACATAGCTTCATATCCATGCGAAACACATGATTTAGCTTCAAATCAATACGAAGTAGGAGGCTTAGCTTCAAATTCATGCGAAACGAAAGATTCAGCTTCAAATACTTGCGATATAAGTGATATAGCTTCTAATACAGGCGAAACGAACGAGTTAGCGTCAAATCCATGCGAAACACATGATTCAGCTGCAAATCAATGCGATGTAGAAGGTTTAGCTTCAAATCCATGCCAAACAAATGATTTAGCTTCAAATCAATGCGATGTAGAATGCTCAGCTTCAAATCAATGCGATGTAGAAGGCTCAGCTTCAAATCAATGCGATGTAGAAGGTTTAGTTTCAACTCCATTCGAATCAAATGATTTAGCTTCAAATACTTGTGATATACATGATATAGCTTCAAATGCAGGCGGAAAAAACGAGTTAGCTTCAAATCCATGTGAAACACATGATTTAGCTTCAAATCAATACGAAGTAGAAGGCTTAGCTTCAAATTCATGCGAACCGAAAGATTCAGCTTCAAATTCATCCGAAACGAAAGATTCAGCTGCAAATACTTGCGATATAAGTGATATAGCTTCTAATACAGGCGAAACGAACGAGTTAGCGTCAAATTCATGCGAAACACATGATTCAGCTGCAAATCAATGCGATGTAGAAGGTTTAGCTTCAAATCAATGCCAAACAAATGATTTAGCTTCAAATCAATGCGATGTAGAAGGCTCAGCTTCAAATCAATGCGATGTAGAAGGCTCAGCTTCAAATCAATGCGATGTAGAAGGTTTAGTTTCAACTCCATACGAATCAAATGATTTAGCTTCAAATACTTGTGATATACATGATATAGCTTCAAATGCAGGCGGAAAAACGAGTTAGCTTCAAATCCATGTGAAACACATGATTTAGCTTCAAATCAATACGAAGTAGAAGGCTTAGCTTCAAATTCATGCGAAACGAAAGATTCAGCTTCAAATTCATCCGAAACGAAACATTCAGCTTCAAATACTTGCGATATAAGTGATATAGCTTCAAATACAGGCGAAACGAACGAGTTAGCTTCAAATCCATGCGAAACAGATGATTCAGCTGCAAATCAATTCGAAGTAGATGGCTTAGCTTCAAATCCATGCGAAACAAATGGTTTAGCTTCAAATACTTGCGATACAAATGATTTAGCTTCAAATACAGGCGAAACACACGATTTAGCTTCAAATCAATACGAAGTAGAAGACAGTTTCAAATTCATGCGAATCAAATGATTTATTTTCAAATACTTGCGATACAAATGATATAGCTTTAAATACAGGCGAAACAAACAAGTTAGCTTCAAATCCATGCGAAACACAAGACTCAGCTGCAAATCAATGCGATGTAGAAGGTTTAGCTTCAAATCCATTCGAAAAACATCATTTGTCTACGAATCAATACGATGTAGGAGAATTAGCTTCAAATCCATTCGTAACAATTGATTTAAATCAAATAGTTGCGATTTAAGTGATATAGATCAAATGCAGGTGAAACAAATGATTGAGCATCAAACACTTCGGGTATAGGTGATACAGCTTCAGCTGCATGCGAAACAAACAAGTTAGCTTCAACTCCTTGCGAAACACATGATTTAGCTTCAAATCAAAGCGATGTAGAATGCTCAGCTTCAAATCAATGCGATGTAGAAGGCTCAGCTTCAAATCCATGCAAAGCACGTGATTTAGGATCCAATCAATGCGAAGTAGAAGGCTTAGCTTATAATCCATGGGAAATAAATGGTTTAGCTTTAAATACTTGCGATATAAATTATATAGCTTCAAATACAGGCGAAACAAACGAGTTAGCTCCAAATCCATGCGAAACACGTGGTTTTGCTTCAAATCAATACGAAGTAGAAGGCTTAGCTTCAAATTCATGCGAAACGAAAGATTCAGCTTCAAATACTTGCGATATAATTGATATAGCTTCTAATACAGGCGAAACGAACGAGTTAGCGTCAAATCCATGCGAAACACATGATTCAGCTTCAAATCAAAGCGATGTAGAAGGCTCAGCTTCAAATCAATGCGATGTAGAAGGCTCAGCTTCAAATCAATGCGATGTAGAAGGTTTAGTTTCAACTCCATACGATCAAATGATTTAGCTTCAAATACTTGTGATATACATGATATAGCTTCAAATGCAGGCGGAAAAAACGAGTTAGCTTCAAATCCATGTGAAACACATGATTTAGCTTCAAATCAATACGAAGTAGAAGGCTTAGCTTCAAATTCATGCGAAACGAAAGATTCAGCTTCAAATTCATCCGAAACGAAAGATTCAGCTTCAAATACTTGCGATATAAGTGATATAGCTTCTAATACAGGCGAAACGAACGAGTTAGCGTCAAATTCATGCGAAACACATGATTCAGCTGCAAATCAATGCGATGTAGAAGGTTTAGCTTCAAATCCATGCCAAACAAATGATTTAGCTTCAAATCAATGCGATGTAGAAGGCTCAGCTTCAAATCAATGCGATGTAGAAGGCTCAGCTTCAAATCAATGCGATGTAGAAGGTTTAGTTTCAACTCCATACGAATCAAATTATTTAGCTTCAAATACTTGTGATATACATGATATAGCTTCAAATGCAGGCGGAGAAAACGAGTTAGCTTCAAATCCATGTGAAACACATGATTTAGCTTCAAATCAAGACGAAGTAGAAGGCTTAGCTTCAAATTCATGCGAAACGAAAGATTCAGCTTCAAATTTATCCGAAACGAAAGATTCAGCTTCAAATACTTGCGATATAAGTGATATAGCTTCAAATACAGGCGAAACGAACGAGTTAGCTTCAAATCCATGCGAAAGACATGATTCAGCTGCAAATCAATTCGAAGTAGATGGCTTAGCTTCAAATCCATGCGAAACAAATGGTTTAGCTTCAAATACTTGCGATACAAATGATTTAGCTTCAAATACAGGCGAAACACACGATTTAGCTTCAAATCAATACGAAGTAGAAGACAGTTTCAAATTCATGCGAATCAAATGATTTATTTTCAAATACTTGCGATACAAATGATATAGCTTTAAATACAGGCGAAACGAACGAGTTAGCTTCAAATCCATGCGAAACACAAGACTCAGCTGCAAATCAATGCGATGTAGAAGGTTTAGCTTCAAATCCATTCGAAAAACATCATTTGTCTACGAATCAATACGATGTAGGAGAATTAGCTTCAAATCCATTCGTAACAATTGATTTAAATCAAATAGTTGCGATTTAAGTGATATAGATCAAATGCAGGTGAAACAAATGATTGAGCATCAAACACTTCGGATATAGGTGATACAGCTTCAGCTGCATGCGAAACAAACAAGTTAGCTACAACTCCTTGCGAAACACATGATTTAGCTTCAAATCAAAGCGATGTAGAATGCTCAGCTTCAAATCAATGCGATGTAGAAGGCTCAGCTTCAAATCCATGCGACACATATGATTTAGCTTCAAATATGTGCGATATAAGTGATATAGTTTCAAATGCAGTCGAAACGAGCGAGTTATCTTCAAATCCATGCGAAACACATGATTCAGCTTCAAATCAATGCGATGTAGAAGGCTTAGCTTCAAATGCATGCAAAACACGTGATTTGGGATCCAATCAATGCGAAGTAGAAGGCTTTGCTTCAAATCCATGCCAAACAAATGGTTTAGCTTCAAATACTTGCGATATAAATGATTTAGCTTCAAATACAGGCGAAACACACGATTTAGCTTCAAATCAATACGAAGTAGAAGACAGTTTCAAATTCATGCGAATCAAATGATTTATCTTCAAATACTTGCGATACAAATGATATTGCTTTAAATACAGTCGAAACAAACGAGTTAGATTCAAATCCATGCGAATCACTTGATTTAGCTTCAAATCCATGCGAAACAAATGGTTTAGCATCAAATACTTGTGATATACATGGTTTAGTTTCAAAAGCAGGCGAAACAAACGAGTCAGCTTCAAATCCAGACGGAACACAAGATTTAGGATCAAATCATGCGAAGTAGAAGGCTTAGCTTCAAATACATAAGAAACACATGATTTAGCTTCAAATCAATACGAAGTAGAAGGCTTATCTTCAAATTCATGCGAAACGAAAGATTCAGCTTCAAATACTTGCGATATAAGTGATATAGATCCAAATACAGGCGAAACGAACGAGTTAGCTTCAAATCCATGCGAAACACATGACTCAGCTGCAAATCAATGCGATGTAGAAGGTTTAGCTTCAAATCCATGCCAAACACATGATTTAGCTTCAAATCCATGGGATGTAGAAGGTTTATCTTCAAATCCATGCGAAACAAATGGTTTTGCTTCAAATACATGTGATATACATAATTTTGATTCAAATTGCAGACGAAACAAACGAGTTAGCTTCAAATCCATGCAAAACACATAATTAAGCTTCAAATCAATTCTATGTAGAAGGTTTAGCTTCAAATCCAAGCGACACAAATGATTTAGCTTCAGATACTTGCAATATAAGTGATATAGCTTCAAATGCTGGCGAAGGAAAAGAGTTAGCTTCAAATCCAAGCGAAACACATAATATAGCTACAAATCAATGCGATGTAGAAGGTTTAGCTTCAAATCCATGCGAAATAAATGATTTGGCATTAGATACTTGCGATATAAGTGATATAGCTTCAAATGCTGGCAAAAGGTTCCAATTAGATTCAAATCCAAACGAAACACATGATTTAGTTTCAAATCAATGCTAAGTTGAAGCCTTAGCTTCAAATCCATGCGAAACGTATGATTTAGTTTCAAATACTTGCGAATATAAGTGATATAGCTTCAAATGCAGGCGAAACAAACGAGTTAGCTAAAATCCATGCAAAACACATGATTTAACTTCAAATTCACGCGAATCACATGGTTTAGCTTCATAGCTCCATATTCTTGCGAAACAGACGCTTTAGATTCAGATACTTTTGATATACATGATTCAGATTCAACTGCATGAGAAAGAAACGAGTTAAGTTCAAATAAAAGGGAAACACATGAATTAACTTCAAATCAATGCGAAGTAGAAGGCTTAGCTTCAAATGAATGCGAAACAAATGGTTTAGCTTTAAATACTTGTAATATACATGATTTAGCTTCAACGGCATGCGAAACAAGCGAGTTAACTTCAAATCCATGCGAAACACAAGATATAGCTTCAAATCAATGCGATGTGGAAGGTTTAGCTTCAATCCCACGCGATACACATGATTTAGCTTCAAATCGATAATATGTAGTAGGTTCAGCTTCAAATCAATGCGATATAAGTGATATAGCTTCAAATGCAGACGCAACAAACGAGTTAGCTTCAAATCCAAGCGAGTCACATGATATATCTTCAAATCAATGTGATTTAGAAGGATTAGCATCAAATCCATGCGAAACAAACGATTGAGCTTCAAACACTTCGGATATAGGTGATACAGCTTCAACTGCATGCGAAACAAACGAGTTAGCTTCAAGACCTTGCGAAACACATGAAATAGCTGTAAATCAATGCGATGTAGAAGGTTTAGCTTCAAATCCATGCGATACACTAGATTTAGCTTCAAATCAATGCGATGTAGAAGGTTCAGCTTCAAATCCATACGAAACATAAGATTTAGCTTCAAATACTTCCGATATAAGTGATATAGCTACAAAAGCTGGAGGAACAAACGCGGTAGCTTCAATTCCATGCGAAACAAATGATTTAGTTTCAAATCAATGCGAAGTAGAAGGCTTAGCTCCAAATACATGCGAAACAAATGGTTTAGATACAAATACTTGTGAAATACATTATTTAGCTACAACTGCATGCGAAACAAACGAGTTAGCTTCAAATCCATGCGAAACACATGATTTAGCTTCAAATCAAAGCGATGTAGAAGGTTTAGCTTCAAATCCAAACGAAGCACATGATTTAGCTTCAAATCAATTGGAAGGACAAGGCTTAGATTCAAATCCACCGGAAACGAGTGATTTAGCTTCAAATCAATGCGAAGTAGAAGGTTTAGCTTCAAATCCATGCGACGCACACGATTTAGCTTCAAATCAAAGCGATGTAGAAGGTTTAGCTTCAAATCAATAAGAGGTAGAAGGTTGAGCTTCAAATCAATAGAATGTAGAAGGTTTAGCTTCAAATCAATGCGTTGTAGAAGGTTTAGATTCAAATCCAAACGAAACACATGATTTAGCTTCAAATCAATTGAAAGGACAAGGCTTAGATACAAATCCACGCGAAACAAATGATTTAGCTTCAAATCAATGCGAAGTAGAAGGCTTAGCTTCAAATCCATGCGAAACATATGGTTTAGCTACAAATCCTTGTGATAATCATTATTTAGCTACAACTGCATGCGAAACAAACGAGTTAGCTTCAAATCCATGCGAAGCACACGATTTAGCTTCAAATCAAAGCGATGTAGAAGGTTTAGCTTCAAATCCAAACGAAACACATGACTTAGCTTCAAATCAATTGGAAGGGCAAGGCTTAGATTAAAATCCAAGCGGAACAAGTGATTTAGCTTCAAATCAATGCGAAGTAGAAGGTTTAGCTTCAAATCCATGCGAAGCACACGATTTAGCTTCAAAACAAAGCGATGTAGAAGGTTTAGCTTCAAATCAATGCGAAGTAGAAGGCTTAGCTTCAAATACATGCGAAACACATAATTTAGCTTCAAATCAATGCGATGTAGAAGGTTTAACTTCAAATCCATGCGAAACAAATGATTTAGCATCAGATACTTGCGATATGATTGATATAGCTTCAAATGCAGGGGAAACAAACGAGTTAGCTTCAAATCCATGCGATACACATGATTTGGCTGCAAATCAATGCGATGTAGAAGGTTTAGCTCCAAATCAATGGGAAACAAATGATTTAGCTTCAGATGCTTGCGATATAAGTGATATATCTTGAAATGCTGACGAAACAAACGGCTTAGCTTCAACTCAATGCGAAACACATGATTTAGATTCAAATCAATAAGATGTAGCAGGTTTAGATTCAAATCAATGCGATGTTGAAGGATTAGATTCAAAACAATGCGAAACGAATCATTTAGCTTCAAATACTTGCGTTGTAAGTGATATAGCTTCAAATGCAGAGGAGCCAAACGAGTTAGCTTCAAATTCATGCAAAACACACGATTAGGTTTCAAATCAATGATATGTAGAACGTTTAGCTTAAAAAACAATGCGTCACAAATGATTCAGCTTGATATACTTGCGATAAGAGTGATATAGCTTCAAATGCAGACGAAGCATACGAGTTAGCTTCAAATTCACGCGAAACACATGATTTGGATTCAAATCAGTGCGATGTAGAAGGTTTAGCTTCAAACCCATGCGATACACGTGATTTAGCTTGAAATCAATACGATGTAGTAGGTTTAGCTTCAAATCAATGCGATATAAGTGATATATCTTCAAAAGCAGGAGGAACAAACGAGGTAGATTCAATTCCATGCGAAACAAATGATTTAGCTTCAAATCAATGCGAAGTAGAAGGTTTAGCTTCAAATCCATGCGAAACAAATGATTTAGCTCCAGATACTTGCGATATAAGTGATATAAAATCAAATGCAGACGAAACAAACGAGCTAGCTTCAACCCCACACGAAACACATGATTTATCTTCATATCAATGCGAAGTAGAAGGATTAACTTCAAATACATGCGACGCAAATGATTTAGGTTCAAATGAATGCGATGTAAAAGGTTTAGCTTCAAATACAGGCGAGACAAATAATTTAGCTGCAAATCAATGCGATGTAGAAGGCTTAGCTTCAAATCCATGCGATACGAATGATTTAGCGTCAAATACTTGCGAATATAAGGGATACAGCTTCAAATGTATCCGAAACAAACGAGTCAGCTTCAAATCCATGCAAAACACATGATTTAGCTTCCAATCAATGCGATGTAGAGGGCTTAGCTTCAAATCCATGCGAAACGAATGATTTAGCGTCAAATACATGCGAATATAAGGGATACATCTTCAAATGTATGCGAAACAAACGAGTTAGCTTCAAATACTTGCGATATAAATCAAGTAGGTTCAAAAGCAGGAAAACACACGAGTTAGCTTCAAATCCATGCGAAACACATGATTTAGCTTCATATCAATTCGAAGTAGAAGGCTTAGCTTCAAATGCATGCGACACAACTGATTGAGCATCAAATACTTGCGATATATATGATATAGCTTCAAATGCAGGGGAAACAAACGAGTTAGCTTCAAATCCATGCAAAACACATGATTAAGCTTCAAATCAATTCTATGTAGAAGGTTTAGCTTCAAATCCAAGCGAAAGAAATGATTTAGCTTCAAATACTTGCGATATAAGTGATATAGCTTCATATTCAGGCGAAACGAACGAGTTAGCTTCAAATCCATGCGAAACACATGATTTAGCTTCAAATCAATGCGAAGTAGAAGGTTTAGTTTCAAATCCGTGCGAAGCATATGATTTTGGCATCAAATACTTGCGATATAAGTGATATAGCTTCAATGCAGGCCAAACATAACGAGTTAGCTTCAAATCCATGAGAAACACATGACGTAGATTCAAATCAATGCGAAGTAGAGGGCTTAGCTTCAAATCCATGCGATACGAATGATTTAGCGTCAAATACTTGCGAATATAAGGCATACAGCTTCAAATGTATCCGAAACAAACGAGTTAGCTTCAAATACTTGCGATATAAATGAAGTAGGTTCAAAAGCAGGAAAAACGAACGAGTTAGCTTCAAGTCCAAGCGAAACACTTGATTTAGCTTCAAATCAATGCGATGTAGATGGATTAGCTACAAGTCCATGAGAAACAAGTGGTTTAGCTTCAGACACTTGCGATATAAATGATATAGCTTCAAATGCAGGCGAAACAAACGAGTTAGCTACAAATCCATGTGAAACACATAATTAAGCTGGAAGCCAATGCGATGTAGAAGGCTTAGCTTCAAATCCATGCGAAAGAAATAATTTAGCTTCAAATCAGTGCGATGTAGGAGGCTTTGCTTCAAAACCCATGCGCAACACATGATTTGTCTTCAAATTCATGCGAAACACATGGTATAGCTTCAAATTCATGCGAAACAAATGGCTAGCTTCAGATACTTGTGATAAACATGATTTATATTCAACTCCATGCGAAACAAACGAATTAGCTTCAAAACAAAGCGATACACATGATTTAGCTTCAAATCAATCCGAAGTAGAAGGCTTAGCTTCAAATCAATGCGATACATACGATTTAACTTCAAATCAATGCGATGTAGAAAGGTTTTGCTTTAAATGCATGCGACGCAAATGATTTAGCTTCAAATACTTGCGATATATATGATATAGCTTCAAATTCAGGCGAAACGAACGAGTTTGCTTCAACTCCATGCGATACATATGGTTTAACTGCTAATCAATGCGACGTAGAAGGTTTTGCTTCAAATCCGTGCGAAGCAAATGATTTTGGCATCAAATACTTGCGATATAAGTGATATAGCTGCAATGCAGGCCAAACAAACGAGTTAGCTTCAAATCCATGAGAAACACATGATTTAGCTTCAAATCAATGCGAAGTAGAAGGCTAAGCTTCAAATCCAAGCAAAACGCTAGATTTTGCTTCAAATCAATGCGAAGTAGAAAGACTAGCTTCAAATCCATGCGAATACTTCAAATACTTGTGATGTACATGATATAGCTTCAAATGCAGGCGAATCAAACGAGTTAGTTTCAAAACCATGCGAAACACATGATTAAGCTTCAAATTCATGCGAAACACATGGATTAGTTTCATATTCTATGAAACAAATGGTTTAGCTTCAGATACTCGTGATAAACATGATTTAGCATCAACTGCAAGCGAAACAATCGAGTTAGTTTCAAATCCATGCGAAACACATGATTTAGCTTCAAGTCAATGCGAAGTAGAAGGCTTAGCTTCTAATCCATGCGGAACAAATGGCTTAGCTTCAGACACTTGTGATATAAGTGATATAGGTTCAACTGAAGGCGTAACAAGCGACCTAGCTTCAAATACATGCGAAACACATGATTTAGCTTCAAATCAAAGCGATGTAGAAGGCTCAGCTTCAAATCAATGCGATGTAGAAGGCTCAGCTTCAAATCCATGCAAAGCACGTGATTTAGGATCCAATCAATGCGAAGTAGAAGGCTTAGCTTATAATCCATGGGAAATAAATGGTTTAACTTTAAACACTTGCGATATAAATTATACAGCTTCAAATACAGGCGAAACAAACGAGTTAGCTTCAAATCCATGCGAAACGCACGATTTAGCTTCAAATCAATACGAAGTAGAAGTCTTAGCTTCATATCCATGCGAAACACATGATTTAGCTTCAAATCAATACGAAGTAGGAGGCTTAGCTTCAAATTCATGCGAAACGAAAGATTCAGCTTCAAATACTTGCGATATAAGTGATATAGCTTCTAATACAGGCGAAACGAACGAGTTAGCGTCAAATTCATGCGAAACACATGATTCAGCTGCAAATCAATGCGATGTAGAAGGTTTAGCTTCAAATCCATGCCAAACAAATGATTTAGCTTCAAATCAATGCGATGTAGAAGGCTCAGCTTCAAATCAATGCGATGTAGAAGGCTCAGCTTCAAATCAATGCGATGTAGAAGGTTTAGTTTCAACTCCATACGAATCAAATGATTTAGCTTCAAATACTTGTGATATACATGATATAGCTTCAAATGCAGGCGGAAAAAACGAGTTAGCTTCAAATCCATGTGAAACACATGATTTAGCTTCAAATCAATACGAAGTAGAAGTCTTAGCTTCAAATTCATGCGAAACGAAAGATTCAGCTTCAAATTCATCCGAAACGAAAGATTCAGCTTCAAATATTTGCGATATAAGTGATATAGCTTCTAATACAGGCGAAACGAACGAGTTAGCGTCAAATTCATGCGAAACACATGATTCAGCTGCAAATCAATGCGATGTAGAAGGTTTAGCTTCAAATCCATGCCAAACAAATGATTTAGCTTCAAATCAATGCGATGTAGAAGGCTCAGCTTCAAATCAATGCGATGTAGAAGGCTCAGCTTCAAATCAATGCGATGTAGAAGGTTTAGTTTCAACTCCATACGAATCAAATGATTTAGCTTCAAATACTTGTGATATACATGATATAGCTTCAAATGCAGGCGGAAAAAACGAGATAGCTTCAAATCCATGTGAAACACATGATTTAGCTTCAAATCAATACGAAGTAGAAGGCTTAGCTTCAAATTCATGCGAAACGAAAGATTCAGCTTCAAATTTATCCGAAACGAAAGATTCAGCTTCAAATACTTGCGATATAAGTGATATAGCTTCAAATACAGGCGAAACGAACGAGTTAGCTTCAAATCCATGCGAAACACATGATTCAGCTGCAAATCAATTCGAAGTAGATGGCTTAGCTTCAATTCCATGCGAAACAAATGGTTTAGCTTCAAATACTTGCGATACAAATGATTTAGCTTCAAATACAGGCGAAACACACGATTTAGCTTCAAATCAATACGAAGTAGAAGACAGTTTAAAATTCATGCGAATCAAATGATTTATCTTCAAATACTTGCGATACAAATGATATTGCTTTAAATACAGTCGAAACAAACGAGTTAGCTTCAAATCCATGCGAATCACTTGATTTAGCTTCAAATCCATGCGAAACAAATGGTTTAGCATCAAATACTTGTGATATACATGGTTTAGTTTCAAAAGCAGGCGAAACAAACGAGTCAGCTTCAAATCCAGACGGAACACAAGATTTAGGATCAAATCATGCGAAGTAGAAGGCTTAGCTTCAAATACATAAGAAACACATGATTTAGCTTCAAATCAATACGAAGTAGAAGGCTTATCTTCAAATTCATGCGAAACGAAAGATTCAGCTTCAAATACTTGCGATATAAGTGATATAGATCCAAATACAGGCGAAACGAACGAGTTAGCTTCAAATCCATGCGAAACACATGACTCAGCTGCAAATCAATGCGATGTAGAAGGTTTAGCTTCAAATCCATGCCAAACACATGATTTAGCTTCAAATCCATGGAATGTAGAAGGTTTATCTTCAAATCCATGCGAAACAAATGGTTTTGCTTCAAATACATGTGATATACATAATTTTGATTCAAATTGCAGACGAAACAAACGAGTTAGCTTCAAATCCATGCAAAACACATAATTAAGCTTCAAATCAATTCTATGTAGAAGGTTTAGCTTCAAATCCAAGCGACACAAATGATTTAGCTTCAGATACTTGCAATATAAGTGATATAGCTTCAAATGCTGGCGAAGGAAAAGAGTTAGCTTCAAATCCAAGCGAAACACATAATATAGCTACAAATCAATGCGATGTAGAAGGTTTAGCTTCAAATCCATGCGAAATAAATGATTTAGCATTAGATACTTGCGATATAAGTGATATAGCTTCAAATGCTGGCAAAAGGTTCTAATTAGATTCAAATCCAAACGAAACACATGATTTAGCTTCAAATCAATGCTAAGTTGAAGCCTTAGCTTCAAATCCATGCGAAACGTATGATTTAGTTTCAAATACTTGCGAATATAAGTGATATAGCTTCAAATGCAGGCGAAACAAACGAGTTAGCTAAAATCCATGCAAAACACATGATTTAACTTCAAATTCACGCGAATCACATGGTTTAGCTTCATAGCTCCATATTCTTGCGAAACAGACGCTTTAGATTCAGATACTTTTGATATACATGATTCAGATTCAACTGCATGCGAAACAAACGAGTTAAGTTCAAATAAAAGGGAAACACATGAATTAACTTCAAATCAATGCGAAGTAGAAGGCTTAGCTTCAAATGAATGCGAAACAAATGGTTTAGCTTTAAATACTTGTAATATACATGATTTAGCTTCAACGGCATGCGAAACAAGCGAGTTAACTTCAAATCCATGCGAAACACAAGATATAGCTTCAAATCAATGCGATGTGGAAGGTTTAGCTTCAATCCCACGCGATACACATGATTTAGCTTCAAATCGATAATATGTAGTAGGTTCAGCTTCAAATCAATGCGATATAAGTGATATAGCTTCAAATGCAGACGCAACAAACGAGTTAGCTTCAAGACCTTGCGAAACACATGAAATAGCTGTAAATCAATGCGATGTAGAAGGTTTAGCTTCAAATCCATGCGATACACTAGATTTAGCTTCAAATCAATGCGATGTAGAAGGTTCAGCTTCAAATCCATACGAAACATAAGATTTAGCTTCAAATACTTCCGATATAAGTGATATAGCTACAAAAGCTGGAGGAACAAACGCGGTAGCTTCAATTCCATGCGAAACAAATGATTTAGTTTCAAATCAATGCGAAGTAGAAGGCTTAGCTCCAAATACATGCGAAACAAATGGTTTAGCTACAAATACTTGTGAAATACATTATTTAGCTACAACTGCATGCGAAACAAACGAGTTAGCTTCAAATCCATGCGAAACACATGATTTAGCTTCAAATCAAAGCGATGTAGAAGGTTTAGCTTCAAATCCAAACGAAGCACATGATTTAGCTTCAAATCAATTGGAAGGACAAGGCTTAGATTCAAATCCACCGGAAACGAGTGATTTAGCTTCAAATCAATGCGAAGTAGAAGGTTTAGCTTCAAATCCATGCGACGCACACGATTTAGCTTCAAATCAAGCGATGTAGAAGGTTTAGCTTCAAATCAATAAGAGGTAGAAGGTTGAGCTTCAAATCAATAGAATGTAGAAGGTTTAGCTTCAAATCAATGCGTTGTAGAAGGTTTAGATTCAAATCCAAACGAAACACATGATTTAGCTTCAAATCAATTGGAAGGACAAGGCCTTAGATACAAATCCACGCGAAACAAATGATTTAGCTTCAAATCAATGCGAAGTAGAAGGCTTAGCTTCAAATCCATGCGAAACATATGGTTTAGCTACAAATCCTTGTGATAATCATTATTTAGCTACAACTGCATGCGAAACAAACGAGTTAGCTTCAAATCCATGCGAAGCACACGATTTAGCTTCAAATCAAAGCGATGTAGAAGGTTTAGCTTCAAATCCAAACGAAACACATGACTTAGCTTCAAATCAATTGGAAGGGCAAGGCTTAGATTAAAATCCAAGCGGAACAAGTGATTTAGCTTCAAATCAATGCGAAGTAGAAGGTTTAGCTTCAAATCCATGCGAAGCACACGATTTAGCTTCAAAACAAAGCGATGTAGAAGGTTTAGCTTCAAATCAATGCGAAGTAGAAGGCTTAGCTTCAAATACATGCGAAACACATAATTTAGCTTCAAATCAATGCGATGTAGAAGGTTTAACTTCAAATCCATGCGAAACAAATGATTTAGCATCAGATACTTGCGATATGATTGATATAGCTTCAAATGCAGGGGAAACAAACGAGTTAGCTTCAAATCCATGCGATACACATGATTTGGCTGCAAATCAATGCGATGTAGAAGGTTTAGCTCCAAATCAATGGGAAACAAATGATTTAGCTTCAGATGCTTGCGATATAAGTGATATATCTTGAAATGCTGACGAAACAAACGGCTTAGCTTCAACTCAATGCGAAACACATGATTTAGATTCAAATCAATAAGATGTAGCAGGTTTAGATTCAAATCAATGCGATGTAGAAGGATTAGATTCAAAACAATGCGAAACGAATCATTTAGCTTCAAATACTTGCGTTGTAAGTGATATAGCTTCAAATGCAGAGGAGCCAAACGAGTTAGCTTCAAATTCATGCAAAACACACGATTAAGTTTCAAATCAATGATATGTAGAACATTTAGCTTAAAAAACAATGCGTCACAAATGATTCAGCTTGATATACTTGCGATAAGAGTGATATAGCTTCAAGTGCAGACGAAGCATACGAGTTAGCTTCAAATTCACGCGAAACACATGATTTGGATTCAAATCAGTGCGATGTAGAAGGTTTAGCTTCAAACCCATGCGATACACATGATTTAGCTTGAAATCAATACGATGTAGTAGGTTTAGCTTCAAATCAATGCGATATAAGTGATATATCTTCAAAAGCAGGAGGAACAAACGAGGTAGATTCAATTCCATGCGAAACAAATGATTTAGCTTCAAATCAATGCGAAGTAGAAGGTTTAGCTTCAAATCCATGCGAAGCACACGATTTAGCTTCAAATCAAAGCGATTTAGAAGGTTTAGCTTCAAATCCATGCGAAACAAATGATTTAGCTCCAGATACTTGCGATATAAGTGATATAAAATCAAATGCAGACGAAACAAACGAGCTAGCTTCAACCCCACACGAAACACATGATTTATCTTCATATCAATGCGAAGTAGAAGGATTAACTTCAAATACATGCGACGCAAATGATTTAGGTTCAAATGAATGCGATGTAAAAGGTTTAGCTTCAAATACAGGCGAGACAAATAATTTAGCTGCAAATCAATGCGATGTAGAAGGCTTAGCTTCAAATCCATGCGATACGAATGATTTAGCGTCAAATACTTGCGAATTTAAGGGATACAGCTTCAAATGTATCCGAAACAAACGAGTCAGCTTCAAATCCATGCAAAACACATGATTAAGCTTCAAATCAATTCTATGTAGAAGGTTTAGCTTCAAACCCAAGCGAAACACATGATTTAGCTTCAAATCAATGCGAAGTAGAAGGTTTAGTTTCAAATCCGTGCGAAGCATATGATTTTGGCATCAAATACTTGCGATATAAGTGATATAGCTTCAATGCAGGCCAAACATACGAGTTAGCTTCAAATCCATGAGAAACACATGACGTAGATTCAAATCAATGCGAAGTAGAGGGCTTAGCTTCAAATCCATGCGGTACGAATGATTTAGCGTCAAATACTTGCGAATATAAGGCATACAGCTTCAAATGTATCCGAAACAAACGAGTTAGCTTCAAATACTTGCGATATAAATGAAGTAGGTTCAAAAGCAGGAAAAACGAACGAGTTAGCTTCAAGTCCAAGCGAAACACTTGATTTAGCTTCAAATCAATGCGATGTAGATGGATTAGCTACAAGTCCATGAGAAACAAGTGGTTTAGCTTCAGACACTTGCGATATAAATGATATAGCTTCAAATGCAGGCGAAACAAACGAGTTAGCTACAAATCCATGTGAAACACATAATTAAGCTGGAAACCAATGCGATGTAGAAGGCTTAGCTTCAAATCCATGCGAAAGAAATAATTTAGCTTCAAATCAGTGCGATGTAGGAGGCTTTGCTTCAAAACCCATGCGCAACACATGATTTGTCTTCAAATTCATGCGAAACACATGGTATAGCTTCAAATTCATGCGAAACAAATGGCTAGCTTCAGATACTTGTGATAAACATGATTTATATTCAACTCCATGCGAAACAAACGAATTAGCTTCAAAACAAAGCGATACACATGACTTAGCTTCAAATCAATCCGAAGTAGAAGGCTTAGCTTCAAATCAATGCGATACATACGATTTAACTTCAAATCAATGCGATGTAGAAGGTTTTGCTTTAAATGCATGCGACGCAAATGATTTAGCTTCAAATACTTGCGATATATATGATATAGCTTCAAATTCAGGCGAAACGAACGAGTTTGCTTCAACTCCATGCGATACATATGGTTTAACTGCTAATCAATGCGACGTAGAAGGTTTTGCTTCAAATCCGTGCGAAGCAAATGATTTTGGCATCAAATACTTGCGATATAAGTGATATAGCTGCAATGCAGGCCAAACAAACGAGTTAGCTTCAAATCCATGAGAAACACATGATTTAGCTTCAAATCAATGCGAAGTAGAAGGCTAAGCTTCAAATCCAAGCAAAACGCTAGATTTTGCTTCAAATCAATGCGAAGTAGAAAGACTAGCTTCAAATCCATGCGAATACTTCAAATACTTGTGATGTACATGATATAGCTTCAAATGCAGGCGAATCAAACGAGTTAGTTTCAAAACCATGCGAAACACATGATTAAGCTTCAAATTCATGCGAAACACATGGATTAGTTTCATATTCTATGAAACAAATGGTTTAGCTTCAGATACTCGTGATAAACATGATTTAGCATCAACTGCAAGCGAAACAATCGAGTTAGTTTCAAATCCATGCGAAATACATGATTTAGCTGCAAAACAATGCGAATTAGAAGGCTTAGCTTCAATTCCATCCGAAACGAATGATTTTGCTTCAAATGCTGGCGGTGTAAATGAAATAGCTGCAAATGCAGGCGAAACAAACGAGTTAGCTTCAAATCTATGCGAAAGACATGTTTTAACTTCAAATCAATGTAAAGTGGAAGGCCTAGCTTCAAATCTATGCGACATAAATGAAATAGCTTTAAATGCTTGCGATATAGATGATATAGCTACAACTCCATGCGAAACAAAGGAGTTATCTTCAAATCCATGCGAAACACATGATTCAGCTTCAATTCCATGAGAAACACATGATTTAGCTTCAAGTCAATGCGAAGTAGAAGGCTTAGCTTCTAATCCATGCGGAACAAATGGCTTAGCTTCAGACACTTGTGATATAAGTGATATAGGTTCAAATGAAGGCGTAACAAACGACCTAGCTTCAAATACATGCGAAACACATGATTTAGCTTCAAATCAAAGCGATGTAGAAGGCTCAGCTTCAAATCAATGCGATGTAGAAGGCTCAGCTTCAAATCCATGCGACACATATGATTTAGCTTCAAATATGTGCGATATAAGTGATATAGTTTCAAATGCAGTCGAAACGAGCGAGTTATCTTCAAATCCATGCGAAACACATGATTCAGCTTCAAATCAATGCGATGTAGAAGGCCTAGCTTCAAATGCATGCAAAACACGTGATTTGGGATCCAATCAATGCGAAGTAGAAGGCTTTGCTTCAAATTCATGCCAAACAAATGGTTTAGCTTCAAATACTTGCGATATAAATGATTTAGCTTCAAATACAGGCGAAACACACGATTTAGCTTCAAATCAATACGAAGTAGAAGACAGTTTCAAATTCATGCGAATCAAATGATTTATCTTCAAATACTTGCGATACAAATGATATTGCTTTAAATACAGTCGAAACAAACGAGTTAGCTTCAAATCCATGCGAATAACTTGATTTAGCTTCAAATCCATGCGAAACAAATGGTTTAGCATCAAATACTTCCGATATAAGTGATATAGCTACAAAAGCTGGAGGAACAAACGCGGTAGCTTCAATTCCATGCGAAACAAATGATTTAGTTTCAAATCAATGCGAAGTAGAAGGCTTAGCTTCAAATACATGCGAAACAAATGGTTTAGCTACAAATACTTGTGAAATACATTATTTAGCTACAACTGCATGCGAAACAAACGAGTTAGCTTCAAATCCATGCGAAACACATGATTTAGCTTCAAATCAAAGCGATGTAGAAGGTTTAGCTCCAAATCCAAACGAAACACATGATTTAGCTTCAAATCAATTGGAAGGACAAGGCTTAGATTCAAATCCACGCGAAACGAGTGATTTAGCTTCAAATCAATGCGATTTAGAAGGTTTAGCTTCAAATCCATGCGATACAAATGATTTAGCATCAGATACATGCGATATAAGTGATATAGCTTCAAATGAATGCAAAACAAACGCGTTAGATCCAAATCCAAGCGAAACACATAATTTAGATTCAAATCAATGCGATGAAGATGGATTAGCTTCAAGTCCATGAGAAACAAATGATTTAGCTTCAGATACTTGCGATATAAATGATATAGCTTCAAATGCAGGCGAAACAAACGAGTTAGCTACAAATCCATGTGAAACACATGATTAAGCTGCAAACTAATGCGATGTAGAAGGCTTAGCTTCAAATACATGCGAAAGAAATAATTTAGCTTCAAATCAGTGCGAAGTAGAAGGCTCAGCTTCAAAACCATGCGAATCTAATGGTTCAACTTCAAATACTAGTGATATACATGATTTCGTTTCAACTGTATGTGAAGCAAACGAGTCAGCTTCAAATCCAAGCGAAACAGATGATTTTGCTTCTAATCAATGCGAAGTAGAAGGATTAGCTACAAATCCAAGCGAAACACATGATTTAGCTTCAGATACTTGCGCTATAAGTGATATGGCTTCAAATGCAGACGAAACGAACGAGTTAGCTTCAAATCCAAGCAAGACGCATAATTTAGCTTCAAATCAATGCGATGTAGAAGGTTTAGCTACAAAACCATGGGAAACAAATGATTTAGCTTCAGATGCTCGCGATATAAGTGACATAGCTTAAAATGCTGACGAAACGAACGAATTAGCTTCAACTCCCTTCGAAACACATGATTTAGATTCCAATCAATAAGATGTAGAAGGTTTAGCTTCAAATCAATGCGATTTAGAAGGTTTAGCTTCAAATCCACGCGAAACCAATGATTTTGCTTCAGATACTTGCGATATAAGTGATATAGCTTCAAATGCAGACGAATCAAACTTGTTAGCTAGTAAATCCATGCGATACACTTGATTTAGCTTCGAAGCAATGCGAAGTAGAATACTTAGCTTCAAATCCATGCGAAACGAATGGTTTAGCTTCAAATACATGTGATATACGTTACTTAGATTCTACTGCTTGCGCAACACATGAGTCAGCTTCAACTACATGCGAAACACATGATTTAGCAGCAAATCAATGCGATGTAGAAGTTTTAGCTTCAAATCCACGCGAAACCAATGATTTTGCTTCAGATACTTGCGATATAAGTGATATAGCTTCAAATGCAGAACGAATCAAACTTGTTAGGTTGTGAATCCATGCGATACACATGATTTAGCTTCGAATCAATGCGAAGTAGAAGGCTTAGCTTCAAATCCATGCGAAACAAATGGTTTAGCTTCAAATACATGTGATATACGTTATTTAGATTTAACTGCATGCGCAACAAACGAGTCAGCTTCAAATACATGCGAAACAAATGATTTACCTTCAAATCAATTCGAAGTACACGGCTTAGATTCAAATCCATGCGAAACAAATTGTTCAGCTACAATTACTTGTGATATACGTTATTTAGATTCAACTGCATGCGCAACAAACGAGTCAGCTTCAAATACTAGCGAAACACATGATTTAGCAGCAAATCAATGCGATGTAGAAGGTTTAGCCTCAAATCCACGCGAAACCAATGATTTTGCTTCAGATAATTGCGATATAAGTGATATAGCTTAAAATGCAGACCAATCAAACTTGTTAGCATGTAAATCCATGCGATACACATGATTTAGCTTCGAATCAATGCGAAGTAGAAGGCTTAGCTTCAAATCCATGCGAAACAAATGGTTTAGCTTCAAATACATGTGATATACGTTATTTAGATTTAACTGCATGCGCAACAAACGAGTCAGCTTCAAATACATGCGAAACGCATGATTTAGCAGCAAATCAATGCGATGTAGAAGGTTTAGCTTCAAATCCATGCGAAACAAACGATTGAGCTTCAAACACTACGGATATAGGTGATACAGCTTCAGCTGTATGCGAAACAAACGAGTTAGCTTAAAGTCCTTGCGAAACACATGATTTAGCTTCAAATCAATGCGAAGTAGAAGGCTTAGCTTCAAATCCATGCGATACAAATCGTTTAGCTTCAAATACTTGTGATATACATGATTTAGCTTCAGCTGCATTCGAAAGAGACGAGTTAGCTTCAAATCCACGCGAAACCAATGATTTTGCTTCAGATAATTGCGATATAAGTGATATAGCTTAAAATGCAGACGAATCAAACTTGTTAGCTTGTAAATCCATGCGATACACATGATTTAGCTTCGAATCAATGCGAAGTAGAAGGCTTAGCTTCAAATCCATGCGAAACGAATGGTTTAGCTTCAAATACATGTGATATACGTTATTTAGATTTAACTGCATGCGCAACAAACGAGTCAGCTTCAAATACATGCGAAACGCATGATTTAGCAGCAAATCAATGCGATGTAGAAGGTTTAGCTTCAAATACATGCGAAAGAAATAATTTAGCTTCAAATCAGTGCGAAGTAGAAGGCTCAGCTTCAAAACCATGCGAATCTAATGGTTCAACTTCAAATACTAGTGATATACATGATTTCGTTTCAACTGTATGTGAAGCAAACGAGTCAGCTTCAAATCCATGCAAAACACATGATTTAGCTTCCAATCCATGCTAAACATATGATTTAGCTTCTAATCAATGCGAAGTATAAGGCTCAGCTTCAAATCCAAGCGAAAAACATGATTTAGCTTCAAATCAATGCGAAGTAGTAGGCTTATCTTCAAATCCATGCGATACAAATGGTTTAGCTTCAAATACTTGTGATATACATGATTTAGCTTCAACTGCACTTGAAGCAAACGAGTTAGCTCCGAATCCACGCAAAACACATGATTTAGCTTCAAGTCAATGCGATGTAGAAGGTTTAGCTTCAAATCCCAGCGAAACAAATGATATAGCTTCAAACACTTGGGATATAAGCGATATAGCTTCAAATGCAGACGAATCAAACGAGTTAGCTTGAAAATCCATGCGATACGCATGATTTAGCTTCATACCAATTCGAAGTAGAAGGCTTAGCTTCAAATGCATGCGACACATCTGATTGTGCATCAAATACTCGCGATATAAGTGATATAGCTTCAATGCAGGCCAAACAAACGAGTTAGCTTCAAATCCATGAGACACACATGATTTAGCTTCAAATCAATGCGAAGTGGAGGGCTTAGCTTCAAATCCATGCGAAACGAATGATTTAGCGTCAAATACTTGCGAATATAAGGGATACATCTTCAAATGTATGCGAAACAAACGAGTTAGCTTCAAATACTTGCGATATAAATCAAGTAGGTTCAAAAGCAGGAAAACAAACTAGATAGCTTCATATCCGTGCGAAACACATGATTTAGCTTCATATCCAAGGGAAACACATGATTTAGCTACAAATCAATGCGATGTAGAAGGTGTTGCTTCAAATCCATGCGATACAAATCGTTTAGCTTCAAATACTTGTGATATACATGATTTAGCTTCAGCTGCATTCGAAACAGTCGAGTTATCTTCAAATCCATGTGAAACAAATGATTTAGCTTCAAATTCATGCCAAACACATGGATTAGCTTCATATTCTTTCGAAACAAATGGTTTAGCTTCAGATACTTGTGATAAACGTGAATTAGCTTCAACTGCATGCGAAACCAACGAGTTAGCTTCAAATCAAAGCGAAGTAGAAGGATTAGCTTCAAATCCTTGCGACTCAAATGATTTAGGTTCAAATCAATAAGATGTAGAAGCTTTAGCTTCAAATCAATGCTATATAGAAGGTTTAGCTTCAAATCCATGCGATACAAATGATTTAGCTTCAAATCAAATCGAAGTACAGGGCTTAGATTCAAATCCATTCGAAACAAATTGTTTAGCTAAAAATACTTGTGATATACGTTATTTAGATTTAACAGCATGCGCAACGAACGAGTTAGCTTCAAATGCATGCCAAACCCATGATTTAGCTGCAAATCAATGCGATGTAGAAGGTTTCGCTTCAAATCCATGCGAAACAAATGATTTAGATTCAAATACTTGCGATATAAATGATATAGATTCACATGCAGGAGAGACAAATGAGTTAGCTTAAAAACCATGCGAATTACATGATTTCGCTTCAAATCAATACGAAGTAGAAGGCTTAACTTCAAATCCAAGCGAAACGAATGGATTAACTTAAAATACTTGCGAATATAAGTAATATAGATTCAAATGCAGGCGACACAAACGAGTTAGCTTCAAAATCCAGGCGAATCACATGATTTAGCTTCAAATCAGTGCGAAGTAGAAGGCTTAGCATCAATTCCATGCGAAACAAATTATTTAGCTTCATATACTTGCGATATAAGTGATATAGCTTCAAATGCTGGCGAAACAAACGATTGAGCTTTAAATCCAAGCGTAACACATGATTTAACTTCAAATCAATGCGAAGAAGAAGATTTAGCTTCAAATCCATGCGAAACTTATGGTTTAGCTTCAAATACTTGAGATATACATGATTTTGAATCAGCTGCATGCGAAACAAACGATTCAGCTTCAAATCCAAGCGAAACACATGATTTAGCTTCAAATCAATGCGAAATAGAAGGCTTAGCTTCAAATCCATGCGAATCACATGATTTATCTTCAAATTCATGCGAAACACATGGTTTAGCTTCAATTCCATGCGAATCAAATGGTTTAGCTTCAAATACTTGTGATACACATGATTTAGCTTCAAATCAAAGCGAAGTAGAAGGATTAGCTTCAAATCCATGCCAAACGAATGACTTAGCTTCAAATACTTGTGGTATAAATGAAATAGCTTCAAATGCAGGCGAAACAAACGAGTTAGCTTCAAATCCATGCAAAACACATGATTTAGTTTCCAATCCATGCGAAACACATGATTTAGCTTCAAATCAATTCGAAGTAGAAGGCTTAGCTTCAAATCCAAGAGTCGCTAATTATTTAGCTTCAAATACTTGCGATATAAGTGACATAGCTTCAAATGCAGGCGAAGCACAAGAGTTAGCTTCAAGTCCAAGCGAAAAACATGATTTAGCATCAAATCAATGCGACGTAGAATGCTTTGCTTCAAATCCAAGCTAATCAAATGGTTTAGCTTCAAATACTTGTAATATACATGATTCATCTTCAACTGCATGAGAAACCATCGTGTAAGCTGCAAATTCAAGCGATACACATGATTTAGCTTCAAATCAATGCGAAGTAGAGGGCTCAGCTTCAAATCCATGAGAATCAACTGGTTTAGCTTCAAATACATGTGATATACATCATTTATCTTCAAATGCAGGCGAAGCAAAAGAGTTAGCTTCAAATCCATGCGAAACACATGATTTAGCTTCAAATTCATGCGAAACACATGGTTTAACTTAATAATGAAGCGAAACGGATGGATTAGATTCAGATACTTGTGATAAACATGATTTAGCTTCAAATGCAGGCGAAACAAACGTGTTAGCTTCAAATCCAAGGGAAACACATGATTTAACTTCAAATCAATGCGCGAAGTAGAAGGCTCAGCTTCAAATCCAAGCAATACAAATGGATTAGCTTCAAATACTTGTGAATATATGTGATATAGCTTCTAATGCAGGCGAAACAAACGAGTTAGCTTCAAATCCATGCGAATCACATGATTTAGCTTCAAATTAATGCGAAGTAAAAGCTTTAGCTTCATATCCATGCGAAACAAATGGTTTATCTTCAAATACATGCGAAACACATGATTTAGCTTCAAATCAAAGCGATGTAGAAGGCTCAGCTTCAAATCAATGCGATGTAGAAGGCTCAGCTTCAAATCCATGCAAAGCACGTGATTTAGGATCCAATCAATGCGAAGTAGAAGGCTTAGCTTATAATCCATGGGAAATAAATGGTTTAACTTTAAACACTTGCGATATAAATTATACAGCTTCAAATACAGGCGAAACAAACGAGTTAGCTTCAAATCCATGCGAAACGCACGATTTAGCTTCAAATCAATACGAAGTAGAAGTCTTAGCTTCATATCCATGCGAAACACATGATTTAGCTTCAAATCAATACGAAGTAGGAGGCTTAGCTTCAAATTCATGCGAAACGAAAGATTCAGCTTCAAATACTTGCGATATAAGTGATATAGCTTCTAATACAGGTGAAACGAACGAGTTAGCGTCAAATTCATGCGAAACACATGATTCAGCTGCAAATCAATGCGATGTAGAAGGTTTACCTTCAAATCCATGCCAAACAAATGATTTAGCTTCAAATCAATGCGATGTAGAAGGCTCAGCTTCAAATCAATGCGATGTAGAAGGCTCAGCTTCAAATCAATGCGATGTAGAAGGTTTAGTTTCAACTCCATACGAATCAAATGATTTAGCTTCAAATACTTGTGATATACATGATATAGCTTCAAATGCAGGCGGAAAAAACGAGTTAGCTTCAAATCCATGCGAAACACATGATTTAGCTTCAAATCAATACGAAGTAGAAGGCTTAGCTTCAAATTCATGCGAAACGAAAGATTCAGCTTCAAATTCATCCGAAACGAAAGATTCAGCTTCAAATACTTGCGATATAAGTGATATAGCTTCTAATACAGGCGAAACGAACGAGTTAGCGTCAAATTCATGCGAAACACATGATTCAGCTGCAAATCAATGCGATGTAGAAGGTTTAGCTTCAAATCCATGCCAAACAAATGATTTAGCTTCAAATCAATGCGATGTAGAAGGCTCAGCTTCAAATCAATGCGATGTAGAAGGCTCAGCTTCAAATCAATGCGATGTAGAAGGTTTAGTTTCAACTCCATACGAATCAAATGATTTAGCTTCAAATACTTGTGATATACATGATATAGCTTCAAATGCAGGCGGAAAAAACGAGTTAGCTTCAAATCCATGTGAAACACATGATTTAGCTTCAAATCAATACGAAGTAGAAGGCTTAGCTTCAAATTCATGCGAAACGAAAGATTCAGCTTCAAATTCATCCGAAACGAAAGATTCAGCTTCAAATACTTGCGATATAAGTGATATAGCTTCAAATACAGGCGAAACGAACGAGTTAGCTTCAAATCCATGCGAAACACATGATTCAGCTGCAAATCAATTCGAAGTAGATGGGTTAGCTTCAAATCCATGCGAAACAAATGGTTTAGCTTCAAATACTTGCGATACAAATGATTTAGCTTCAAATACAGGCGAAATACACGATTTAGCTTCAAATCAATACGAAGTAGAAGACAGTTTCAAATTCATGCGAATCAAATGATTTATTTTCAAATACTTGCGATACAAACGATATAGCTTTAAATACAGGCGAAACGAACGAGTTAGCTTCAAATCCATGCGAAACACAAGACACAGCTGCAAATCAATGCGATGTAGAAGGTTTAGCTTCAAATCCATTCGAAAAACATCATTTGTCTACGAATCAATACGATGTAGGAGAATTAGCTTCAAATCCATTCGTAACAATTGATTTAAATCAAATACTTGCGATTTAAGTGATATAGATCAAATGCAGGTGAAACAAATGATTGAGCATCAAACACTTCGGATATAGGTGATACAGCTTCAGCTGCATGCGAAACAAACAAGTTAGCTTCAACTCCTTGCGAAACACATGATTTAGCTTCAAATCAAAGCGATGTAGAATGCTCAGCTTCAAATCAATGCGATGTAGAAGGCTCAGCTTCAAATCCATGCGACACATATGATTTAGCTTCAAATATGTGCGATATAAGTGATATAGTTTCAAATGCAGTCGAAACGAGCGAGTTATCTTCAAATCCATGCGAAACACATGATTCAGCTTCAAATCAATGCGATGTAGAAGGCCTAGCTTCAAATGCATGCAAAACACGTGATTTGGGATCCAATCAATGCGAAGTAGAAGGCTTTGCTTCAAATCCATGCCAAACAAATGGTTTAGCTTCAAATACGTGCGATATAAATGATTTAGCTTCAAATACAGGCGAAACACACGATTTAGCTTCAAATCAATACGAAGTAGAAGACAGTTTCAAATTCATGCGAATCAAATGATTTATCTTCAAATACTTGCGATACAAATGATATTGCTTTAAATACAGTCGAAACAAACGAGTTAGCTTCAAATCCATGCGAATAACTTGATTTAGCTTCAAATCCATGCGAAACAAATGGTTTAGCATCAAATACTTCCGATATAAGTGATATAGCTACAAAAGCTGGAGGAACAAACGCGGTAGCTTCAATTCCATGCGAAACAAATGATTTAGTTTCAAATCAATGCGAAGTAGAAGGCTTAGCTTCAAATACATGCGAAACAAATGGTTTAGCTACAAATACTTGTGAAATACATTATTTAGCTACAACTGCATGCGAAACAAACGAGTCAGCTTCAAATCCAAGCGAAACAGATGATTTTGCTTCTAATCAATGCGAAGTAGAAGGATTAGCTACAAATCCAAGCGAAACACATGATTTAGCTTCAGATACTTGCGCTATAAGTGATATGGCTTCAAATGCAGACGAAACGAACGAGTTAGCTTCAAATCCAAGCAAGACGCATAATTTAGCTTCAAATCAATGCGATGTAGAAGGTTTAGCTACAAAACCATGGGAAACAAATGATTTAGCTTCAGATGCTCGCGATATAAGTGACATAGCTTAAAATGCTGACGAAACGAACGAATTAGCTTCAACTCCCTTCGAAACACATGATTTAGATTCCAATCAATAAGATGTAGAAGGTTTAGCTTCAAATCAATGCGATTTAGAAGGTTTAGCTTCAAATCCACGCGAAACCAATGATTTTGCTTCAGATACTTGCGATATAAGTGATATAGCTTCAAATGCAGACGAATCAAACTTGTTAGCTAGTAAATCCATGCGATACACTTGATTTAGCTTCGAAGCAATGCGAAGTAGAATACTTAGCTTCAAATCCATGCGAAACGAATGGTTTAGCTTCAAATACATGTGATATACGTTACTTAGATTCTACTGCTTGCGCAACACATGAGTCAGCTTCAACTACATGCGAAACACATGATTTAGCAGCAAATCAATGCGATGTAGAAGTTTTAGCTTCAAATCCACGCGAAACCAATGATTTTGCTTCAGATACTTGCGATATAAGTGATATAGCTTCAAATGCAGAACGAATCAAACTTGTTAGGTTGTGAATCCATGCGATACACATGATTTAGCTTCGAATCAATGCGAAGTAGAAGGGTTAGCTTCAAATCCATGCGAAACAAATGGTTTAGCTTCAAATACATGTGATATACGTTATTTAGATTTAACTGCATGCGCAACAAACGAGTCAGCTTCAAATACATGCGAAACAAATGATTTACCTTCAAATCAATTCGAAGTACACGGCTTAGATTCAAATCCATGCGAAACAAATTGTTCAGCTACAATTACTTGTGATATACGTTATTTAGATTCAACTGCATGCGCAACAAACGAGTCAGCTTCAAATACTAGCGAAACACATGATTTAGCAGCAAATCAATGCGATGTAGAAGGTTTAGCCTCAAATCCACGCGAAACCAATGATTTTGCTTCAGATAATTGCGATATAAGTGATATAGCTTAAAATGCAGACCAATCAAACTTGTTAGCATGTAAATCCATGCGATACACATGATTTAGCTTCGAATCAATGCGAAGTAGAAGGCTTAGCTTCAAATCCATGCGAAACAAATGGTTTAGCTTCAAATACATGTGATATACGTTATTTAGATTTAACTGCATGCGCAACAAACGAGTCAGCTTCAAATACATGCGAAACGCATGATTTTGCAGCAAATCAATGCGGTGTAGAAGGTTTAGCTTCAAATCCATGCGAAACAAACGATTGAGCTTCAAACACTACGGATATAGGTGATACAGCTTCAGCTGTATGCGAAACAAACGAGTTAGCTTAAAGTCCTTGCGAAACACATGATTTAGCTTCAAATCAATGCGAAGTAGAAGGCTTAGCTTCAAATCCATGCGATACAAATCGTTTAGCTTCAAATACTTGTGATATACATGATTTAGCTTCAGCTGCATTCGAAAGAGACGAGTTAGCTTCAAATCCACGCGAAACCAATGATTTTGCTTCAGATAATTGCGATATAAGTGATATAGCTTAAAATGCAGACGAATCAAACTTGTTAGCTTGTAAATCCATGCGATACACATGATTTAGCTTCGAATCAATGCGAAGTAGAAGGCTTAGCTTCAAATCCATGCGAAACGAATGGTTTAGCTTCAAATACATGTGATATACGTTATTTAGATTTAACTGCATGCGCAACAAACGAGTCAGCTTCAAATACATGCGAAACGCATGATTTAGCAGCAAATCAATGCGATGTAGAAGGTTTAGCTTCAAATACATGCGAAAGAAATAATTTAGCTTCAAATCAGTGCGAAGTAGAAGGCTCAGCTTCAAAACCATGCGAATCTAATGGTTCAACTTCAAATACTAGTGATATACATGATTTCGTTTCAACTGTATGTGAAGCAAACGAGTCAGCTTCAAATCCATGCAAAACACATGATTTAGCTTCCAATCCATGCTAAACATATGATTTAGCTTCTAATCAATGCGAAGTATAAGGCTCAGCTTCAAATCCAAGCGAAAAACATGATTTAGCTTCAAATCAATGCGAAGTAGTAGGCTTATCTTCAAATCCATGCGATACAAATGGTTTAGCTTCAAATACTTGTGATATACATGATTTAGCTTCAACTGCACTTGAAGCAAACGAGTTAGCTCCGAATCCACGCAAAACACATGATTTAGCTTCAAGTCAATGCGATGTAGAAGGTTTAGCTTCAAATCCTTGCGACTCAAATGATTTAGGTTCAAATCAATAAGATGTAGAAGCTTTAGCTTCAAATCAATGCTATATAGAAGGTTTAGCTTCAAATCCATGCGAAACACATGATTTAGCTTCAAATTCATGCGAAACACATGGTTTAACTTAATAATGAAGCGAAACGGATGGATTAGATTCAGATACTTGTGATAAACATGATTTAGCTTCAAATGCAGGCGAAACAAACGTGTTAGCTTCAAATCCAAGGGAAACACATGATTTAACTTCAAATCAATGCGCGAAGTAGAAGGCTCAGCTTCAAATCCAAGCAATACAAATGGATTAGCTTCAAATACTTGTGAATATATGTGATATAGCTTCTAATGCAGGCGAAACAAACGAGTTAGCTTCAAATCCATGCGAATCACATGATTTAGCTTCAAATTAATGCGAAGTAAAAGCTTTAGCTTCATATCCATGCGAAACAAATGGTTTATCTTCAAATACATGCGAAACACATGATTTAGCTTCAAATCAAAGCGATGTAGAAGGCTCAGCTTCAAATCAATGCGATGTAGAAGGCTCAGCTTCAAATCCATGCAAAGCACGTGATTTAGGATCCAATCAATGCGAAGTAGAAGGCTTAGCTTATAATCCATGGGAAATAAATGGTTTAACTTTAAACCCTTGCGATATAAATTATACAGCTTCAAATACAGGCGAAACAAACGAGTTAGCTTCAAATCCATGCGAAACGCACGATTTAGCTTCAAATCAATACGAAGTAGAAGTCTTAGCTTCATATCCATGCGAAACACATGATTTAGCTTCAAATCAATACGAAGTAGGAGGCTTAGCTTCAAATTCATGCGAAACGAAAGATTCAGCTTCAAATACTTGCGATATAAGTGATATAGCTTCTAATACAGGTGAAACGAACGAGTTAGCGTCAAATTCATGCGAAACACATGATTCAGCTGCAAATCAATGCGATGTAGAAGGTTTAGCTTCAAATCCATGCCAAACAAATGATTTAGCTTCAAATCAATGCGATGTAGAAGGCTCAGCTTCAAATCAATGCGATGTAGAAGGCTCAGCTTCAAATCAATGCGATGTAGAAGGTTTAGTTTCAACTCCATACGAATCAAATGATTTAGCTTCAAATACTTGTGATATACATGATATAGCTTCAAATGCAGGCGGAAAAAACGAGTTAGCTTCAAATCCATGCGAAACACATGATTTAGCTTCAAATTAATACGAAGTAGAAGGCTTAGCTTCAAATTCATGCGAAACGAAAGATTCAGCTTCAAATTCATCCGAAACGAAAGATTCAGCTTCAAATACTTGCGATATAAGTGATATAGCTTCTAATACAGGCGAAACGAACGAGTTGGCGTCAAATTCATGCGAAACACATGATTCAGCTGCAAATCAATGCGATGTAGAAGGTTTAGCTTCAAATCCATGCCAAACAAATGATTTAGCTTCAAATCAATGCGATGTAGAAGGCTCAGCTTCAAATCAATGCGATGTAGAAGGCTCAGCTTCAAATCAATGCGATGTAGAAGGTTTAGTTTCAACTCCATACGAATCAAATGATTTAGCTTCAAATACTTGTGATATACATGATATAGCTTCAAATGCAGGCGGAAAAAACGAGTTAGCTTCAAATCCATGTGAAACACATGATTTAGCTTCAAATCAATACGAAGTAGAAGGCTTAGCTTCAAATTCATGCGAAACGAAAGATTCAGCTTCAAATTCATCCGAAACGAAAGATTCAGCTTCAAATACTTGCGATATAAGTGATATAGCTTCAAATACAGGCGAAACGAACGAGTTAGCTTCAAATCCATGCGAAACACAAGACACAGCTGCAAATCAATGCGATGTAGAAGGTTTAGCTTCAAATCCATTCGAAAAACATCATTTGTCTACGAATCAATACGATGTAGGAGAATTAGCTTCAAATCCATTCGTAACAATTGATTTAAATCAAATACTTGCGATTTAAGTGATATAGATCAAATGCAGGTGAAACAAATGATTGAGCATCAAACACTTCGGATATAGGTGATACAGCTTCAGCTGCATGCGAAACAAACAAGTTAGCTTCAACTCCTTGCGAAACACATGATTTAGCTTCAAATCAAAGCGATGTAGAATGCTCAGCTTCAAATCAATGCGATGTAGAAGGCTCAGCTTCAAATCCATGCGACACATATGATTTAGCTTCAAATATGTGCGATATAAGTGATATAGTTTCAAATGCAGTCGAAACGAGCGAGTTATCTTCAAATCCATGCGAAACACATGATTCAGCTTCAAATCAATGCGATGTAGAAGGCCTAGCTTCAAATGCATGCAAAACACGTGATTTGGGATCCAATCAATGCGAAGTAGAAGGCTTTGCTTCAAATCCATGCCAAACAAATGGTTTAGCTTCAAATACTTGCGATATAAATGATTTAGCTTCAAATACAGGCGAAACACACGATTTAGCTTCAAATCAATACGAAGTAGAAGACAGTTTCAAATTCATGCGAATCAAATGATTTATCTTCAAATACTTGCGATACAAATGATATTGCTTTAAATACAGTCGAAACAAACGAGTTAGCTTCAAATCCATGCGAATAACTTGATTTAGCTTCAAATCCATGCGAAACAAATGGTTTAGCATCAAATACTTCCGATATAAGTGATATAGCTACAAAAGCTGGAGGAACAAACGCGGTAGCTTCAATTCCATGCGAAACAAATGATTTAGTTTCAAATCAATGCGAAGTAGAAGGCTTAGCTTCAAATACATGCGAAACAAATGGTTTAGCTACAAATACTTGTGAAATACATTATTTAGCTACAACTGCATGCGAAACAAACGAGTTAGCTTCAAATCCATGCGAAACACATGATTTAGCTTCAAATCAAAGCGATGTAGAAGGTTTAGCTTCAAATTCAAACGAAACACATGATTTAGCTTCAAATTAATTGGAAGGACAAGGCTTAGATTCAAATCCACGCGAAACGAGTGATTTAGCTTCAAATCAATGCGATTTAGAAGGTTTAGCTTCAAATCCATGCGATACAAATGATTTAGCATCAGATACATGCGATATAAGTGATATAGCTTCAAATGAATGCAAAACAAACGCGTTAGATCCAAATCCAAGCGAAACACATAATTTAGATTCAAATCAATGCGATGAAGATGGATTAGCTTCAAGTCCATGAGAAACAAATGATTTAGCTTCAGATACTTGCGATATAAATGATATAGCTTCAAATGCAGGCGAAACAAACGAGTTAGCTACAAATCCATGTGAAACACATGATTAAGCTGCAAACTAATGCGATGTAGAAGGCTTAGCTTCAAATACATGCGAAAGAAATAATTTAGCTTCAAATCAGTGCGAAGTAGAAGGCTCAGCTTCAAAACCATGCGAATCTAATGGTTCAACTTCAAATACTAGTGATATACATGATTTCGTTTCAACTGTATGTGAAGCAAACGAGTCAGCTTCAAATCCACGCGAAACAGATGATTTTGCTTCTAATCAATGCGAAGTAGAAGGATTAGCTACAAATCCAAGCGAAACACATGATTTAGCTTCAGATACTTGCGCTATAAGTGATACGGCTTCAAATGCAGACGAAACGAACGAGTTAGCTTCAAATCCAAGCAAGACGCATAATTTAGCTTCAAATCAATGCGATGTAGAAGGTTTAGCTACAAAACCATGGGAAACAAATGATTTAGTTTCAGATGCTCGCGATATAAGTGACATAGCTTAAAATGCTGACGAAACGAACGAATTAGCTTCAACTCCCTTCGAAACACATGATTTAGATTCCAATCAATAAGATGTAGAAGGTTTAGCTTCAAATCAATGCGATTTAGAAGGTTTAGCTTCAAATCCACGCGAAACCAATGATTTTGCTTCAGATACTTGCGATATAAGTGATATAGCTTCAAATGCAGACGAATCAAACTTGTTAGCTAATAAATCCATGCGATACACTTGATTTAGCTTCGAAGCAATGCGAAGTAGAATACTTAGCTTCAAATCCATGCGAAACGAATGGTTTAGCTTCAAATACATGTGATATACGTTACTTAGATTCTACTGCTTGCGCAACACATGAGTCAGCTTCAACTACATGCGAAACACATGATTTAGCAGCAAATCAATGCGATGTAGAAGTTTTAGCTTCAAATCCACGCGAAACCAATGATTTTGCTTCAGATACTTGCGATATAAGTGATATAGCTTCAAATGCAGAACGAATCAAACTTGTTAGGTTGTGAATCCATGCGATACACATGATTTAGCTTCGAATCAATGCGAAGTAGAAGGCTTAGCTTCAAATCCATGCGAAACAAATGGTTTAGCTTCAAATACATGTGATATACGTTATTTAGATTTAACTGCATGCGCAACAAACGAGTCAGCTTCAAATACATGCGAAACAAATGATTTACCTTCAAATCAATTCGAAGTACACGGCTTAGATTCAAATCCATGCGAAACAAATTGTTCAGCTACAATTACTTGTGATATACGTTATTTAGATTCAACTGCATGCGCAACAAACGAGTCAGCTTCAAATACTAGCGAAACACATGATTTAGCAGCAAATCAATGCGATGTAGAAGGTTTAGCTTCAAATCCACGCGAAACCAATGATTTTGCTTCAGATAATTGCGATATAAGTGATATAGCTTAAAATGCAGACCAATCAAACTTGTTAGCATGTAAATCCATGCGATACACATGATTTAGCTTCGAATCAATGCGAAGTAGAAGGCTTAGCTTCAAATCCATGCGAAACAAATGGTTTAGCTTCAAATACATGTGATATACGTTATTTAGATTTAACTGCATGCGCAACAAACGAGTCAGCTTCAAATACATGCGAAACGCATGATTTAGCAGCAAATCAATGCGATGTAGAAGGTTTAGCTTCAAATCCATGCGAAACAAACGATTGAGCTTCAAACACTACGGATATAGGTGATACAGCTTCAGCTGTATGCGAAACAAACGAGTTAGCTTAAAGTCCTTGCGAAACACATGATTTAGCTTCAAATCAATGCGAAGTAGAAGGCTTAGCTTCAAATCCATGCGATACAAATCGTTTAGCTTCAAATACTTGTGATATACATGATTTAGCTTCAGCTGCATTCGAAAGAGACGAGTTAGCTTCAAATCCACGCGAAACCAATGATTTTGCTTCAGATAATTGCGATATAAGTGATATAGCTTAAAATGCAGACGAATCAAACTTGTTAGCTTGTAAATCCATGCGATACACATGATTTAGCTTCGAATCAATGCGAAGTAGAAGGCTTAGCTTCAAATCCATGCGAAACGAATGGTTTAGCTTCAAATACATGTGATATACGTTATTTAGATTTAACTGCATGCGCAACAAACGAGTCAGCTTCAAATACATGCGAAACGCATGATTTAGCAGCAAATCAATGCGATGTAGAAGGTTTAGCTTCAAATACATGCGAAAGAAATAATTTAGCTTCAAATCAGTGCGAAGTAGAAGGCTCAGCTTCAAAACCATGCGAATCTAATGGTTCAACTTCAAATACTAGTGATATACATGATTTCGTTTCAACTGTATGTGAAGCAAACGAGTCAGCTTCAAATCCATGCAAAACACATGATTTAGCTTCCAATCCATGCTAAACATATGATTTAGCTTCTAATCAATGCGAAGTATAAGGCTCAGCTTCAAATCCAAGCGAAAAACATGATTTAGCTTCAAATCAATGCGAAGTAGTAGGCTTATCTTCAAATCCATGCGATACAAATGGTTTAGCTTCAAATACTTGTGATATACATGATTTAGCTTCAACTGCACTCGAAGCAAACGAGTTATCTCCGAATCCACGCAAAACACATGATTTAGCTTCAAGTCAATGCGATGTAGAAGGTTTAGCTTCAAATCCCAGCGAAACAAATGATATAGCTTCAAACACTTGGGATATAAGCGATATAGCTTCAAATGCAGACGAATCAAACGAGTTAGCTTGAAAATCCATGCGATACGCATGATTTAGCTTCATACCAATTCGAAGTAGAAGGCTTAGCTTCAAATGCATGCGACACATCTGATTGTGCATCAAATACTCGCGATATAAGTGATATAGCTTCAATGCAGGCCAAACAAACGAGTTAGCTTCAAATCCATGAGACACACATGATTTAGCTTCAAATCAATGCGAAGTGGAGGGCTTAGCTTCAAATCCATGCGAAACGAATGATTTAGCGTCAAATACTTGCGAATATAAGGGATACATCTTCAAATGTATGCGAAACAAACGAGTTAGCTTCAAATACTTGCGATATAAATCAAGTAGGTTCAAAAGTAGGAAAACAAACTAGATAGCTTCATATGCGTGCGAAACACATGATTTAGCTTCATATCCAAGGGAAACACATGATTTAGCTACAAATCAATGCGATGTAGAAGGTGTTGCTTCAAATCCATGCGATACAAATCGTTTAGCTTCAAATACTTGTGATATACATGATTTAGCTTCAGCTGCATTCGAAACAGTCGAGTTATCTTCAAATCCATGTGAAACAAATGATTTAGCTTCAAATTCATGCCAAACACATGGATTAGCTTCATATTCTTTCGAAACAAATGGTTTAGCTTCAGATACTTGTGATAAACGTGAATTAGATTCAACTGCATGCGAAACCAACGAGTTAGCTTCAAATCAAAGCGAAGTAGAAGGATTAGCTTCAAATCCTTGCGACTCAAATGATTTAGGTTCAAATCAATAAGATGTAGAAGCTTTAGCTTCAAATCAATGCTATATAGAAGGTTTAGCTTCAAATCCATGCGATACAAATGATTTAGCTTCAAATAAAATCGAAGTACAGGGCTTAGATTCAAATCCATTCGAAACAAATTGTTTAGCTAAAAATACTTGTGATATACGTTATTTAGATTTAACAGCATGCGCAACGAACGAGTTAGCTTCAAATGCATGCCAAACCCATGATTTAGCTGCAAATCAATGAGATGTAGAAGGTTTCGCTTCAAATCCATGCGAAACAAATGATTTAGATTCAAATACTTGCGATATAAATGATATAGATTCACATGCAGGAGAGACAAATGAGTTAGCTTAAAAACCATGCGGATTACATGATTTCGCTTCAAATCAATACGAAGTAGAAGGCTTAACTTCAAATCCAAGCGAAACGAATGGATTAACTTAAAATACTTGCGAATATAAGTAATATAGATTCAAATGCAGGCGACACAAACGAGTTAGCTTCAAAATCCAGGCGATCACATGATTTAGCTTCAAATCAGTGCGAAGTAGAAGGCTTAGCATCAATTCCATGCGAAACAAATTATTTAGCTTCATATACTTGCGATATAAGTGATATAGATTCAAATGCTGGCGAAACAAATGATTGAGCTTTAAATCCAAGCGTAACACATGATTTAACTTCAAATCAATGCGAAGAAGAAGATTTAGCTTCAAATCCATGCGAAACTTATGGTTTAGCTTCAAATACTTGAGTTATACATGATTTTGAATCAGCTGCATGCGAAACAAACGATTCAGGTTCAAATCCAAGCGAAACACATGATTTAGCTTCAAATCAATGCGAAATAGAAGGCTTAGCTTCAAATCCATGCGAATCACATGATTTATCTTCAAATTCATGCGAAACACATGGTTTAGCTTCAATTCCATGCGAATCAAATGGTTTAGCTTCAAATACTTGTTATACACATGATTTAGCTTCAAATCAAAGCGAAGTAGAAGGATCAGCTTCAAATCCATGCCAAACGAATGATTTAGCTTCAAATACTTGTGGTATAAATGAAATAGCTTCAAATGCAGGCGAAACAAACGAGTTAGCTTCAAATCCATGCAAAACACATGATTTAGTTTCCAATCCATGCGAAACACATGATTTAGCTTCAAATCAATTCGAAGTAGAAGGCTTAGCTTCAAATCCAAGAGTCGCTAATTATTTAGCTTCAAATACTTGCGATATAAGTGACATAGCTTCAAATGCAGGCGAAGCACAAGAGTTAGCTTCAAGTCCAAGCGAAAAACATGATTTAGCATCAAATCAATGCGACGTAGAATGCTTTGCTTCAAATCCAAGCTAATCAAATGGTTTAGCTTCCAATACTTGTAATATACATGATTCATCTTCAACTGCATGAGAAACCATCGTGTAAGCTTCAAATTCAAGCGATACACATGATTTAGCTTCAAATCAATGCGAAGTAGAGGGCTCAGCTTCAAATCCATGAGAATCAACTGGTTTAGCTTCAAATACATGTGATATACATCATTTATCTTCAAATGCAGGCGAAGCAAAAGAGTTAGCTTCAAATCCATGCGAAACACATGATTTAGCTTCAAATTCATGCGAAACACATGGTTTAACTTAATAATGAAGCGAAACGGATGGATTAGATTCAGATACTTGTGATAAACATGATTTAGCTTCAAATGCAGGCGAAACAAACGTGTTAGCTTCAAATCCAAGGGAAACACATGATTTAACTTCAAATCAATGCGCGAAGTAGAAGGCTCAGCTTCAAATCCAAGCAATACAAATGGATTAGCTTCAAATACTTGTGAATATATGTGATATAGCTTCTAATGCAGGCGAAACAAACGAGTTAGCTTCAAATCCATGCGAATCACATGATTTAGCTTCAAATTAATGCGAAGTAAAAGCTTTAGCTTCATATCCATGCGAAACAAATGGTTTATCTTCAAATACATGTGATATACATGATTTATCTTCAAATGCAGGCGCAGCAATAGAGTTAGCTTCAAGACAATGCGGAACACGTGATTTAGCTTCAAATCGTTGCGAAGTAAAAACCTTAGCTTCAAATCAATGTGAAACAAACGGTTTACCTTCATATACTTGTGATATACATGATTTAGCTTGAACTGCATGCGAAACAAACGAGTTATCTTGAAATCCATGAGGAACACATGATTTAGCTTCAAATCCATGCGAAGTAGAAGGCTTAGCATCAAATACATGAGAAACAAATGATTTATATTCAGATAATTGCGATACAAGTGATATAGCTTCAAATTCAGGCGAAACAAACGAGTTAGCTTCAAATCCATGCGATACAAATAATTTAGTTTCAAATACTTGCGATATAAGTGATATAGCTTGAAATGCAGACGAATCAAACGAGTTAGCTTCAAAATCCATGCGATACACACGATTTAGCTTCAAATCAATGCGAAACTCATGATTTAGCTTCAAATCAATGCGATCTAGATGGCTTAGCTTGGAAACCATGCGAAACAAATGATTTAGCTTCAAATCAATGCGAAGTAGAAGGTTCATCTTCAAATCCATGCGAAACGAAAGATTATGCTTTAAATACTTGCGGTGTAAATGAAATAGCTGCCAATGCACGCGAAACAAACGAGTTAGCTTCAAAACCATGCGAAACACATGATTTAGCTTCAAATACATAAGATGCACTTGGTTTAGCTTCATATTCTTGCGAAACAAATAGTTTAGATTCAGATACTTGCGATATAAATGATTTAGCTTCAAATACAGGCGAAACACACGATTTAGCTTCAAATCAATACGAAGTAGAAGACAGTTTCAAATTCATGCGAATCAAATGATTTATCTTCAAATACTTGCGATACAAATGATATTGCTTTAAATACAGTCGAAACAAACGAGTTAGCTTCAAATCCATGCGAATAACTTGATTTAGCTTCAAATCCATGCGAAACAAATGGTTTAGCATCAAATACTTCCGATATAAGTGATATAGCTACAAAAGCTGGAGGAACAAACGCGGTAGCTTCAATTCCATGCGAAACAAATGATTTAGTTTCAAATCAATGCGAAGTAGAAGGCTTAGCTTCAAATACATGCGAAACAAATGGTTTAGCTACAAATACTTGTGAAATACATTATTTAGCTACAACTGCATGCGAAACAAACGAGTTAGCTTCAAATCCATGCGAAACACATGATTTAGCTTCAAATCAAAGCGATGTAGAAGGTTTAGCTTCAAATTCAAACGAAACACATGATTTAGCTTCAAATTAATTGGAAGGACAAGGCTTAGATTCAAATCCACGCGAAACGAGTGATTTAGCTTCAAATCAATGCGATTTAGAAGGTTTAGCTTCAAATCCATGCGATACAAATGATTTAGCATCAGATACATGCGATATAAGTGATATAGCTTCAAATGAATGCAAAACAAACGCGTTAGATCCAAATCCAAGCGAAACACATAATTTAGATTCAAATCAATGCGATGAAGATGGATTAGCTTCAAGTCCATGAGAAACAAATGATTTAGCTTCAGATACTTGCGATATAAATGATATAGCTTCAAATGCAGGCGAAACAAACGAGTTAGCTACAAATCCATGTGAAACACATGATTAAGCTGCAAACTAATGCGATGTAGAAGGCTTAGCTTCAAATACATGCGAAAGAAATAATTTAGCTTCAAATCAGTGCGAAGTAGAAGGCTCAGCTTCAAAACCATGCGAATCTAATGGTTCAACTTCAAATACTAGTGATATACATGATTTCGTTTCAACTGTATGTGAAGCAAACGAGTCAGCTTCAAATCCACGCGAAACAGATGATTTTGCTTCTAATCAATGCGAAGTAGAAGGATTAGCTACAAATCCAAGCGAAACACATGATTTAGCTTCAGATACTTGCGCTATAAGTGATATGGCTTCAAATGCAGACGAAACGAACGAGTTAGCTTCAAATCCAAGCAAGACGCTTATGCTAAAGACGCTTAGCTAAATTATTTTAGCTTCAAATCAATGCGATGTAGAAGGTTTAGCTACAAAACCATGGGAAACAAATGATTTAGCTTCAGATGCTCGCGATATAAGTGACATAGCTTAAAATGCTGACGAAACGAACGAATTAGCTTCAACTCCCTTCGAAACACATGATTTAGATTCCAATCAATAAGATGTAGAAGGTTTAGCTTCAAATCAATGCGATTTAGAAGGTTTAGCTTCAAATCCACGCGAAACCAATGATTTTGCTTCAGATACTTGCGATATAAGTGATATAGCTTCAAATGCAGACGAATCAAACTTGTTAGCTAGTAAATCCATGCGATACACTTGATTTAGCTTCGAAGCAATGCGAAGTAGAATACTTAGCTTCAAATCCATGCGAAACGAATGGTTTAGCTTCAAATACATGTGATATACGTTACTTAGATTCTACTGCTTGCGCAACACATGAGTCAGCTTCAACTACATGCGAAACACATGATTTAGCAGCAAATCAATGCGATGTAGAAGTTTCAGCTTCAAATCCACGCGAAACCAATGATTTTGCTTCAGATACTTGCGATATAAGTGATATAGCTTCAAATTCAGAACGAATCAAACTTGTTAGGTTGTGAATCCATGCGATACACATGATTTAGCTTCGAATCAATGCGAAGTAGAAGGCTTAGCTTCAAATCCATGCGAAACAAATGGTTTAGCTTCAAATACATGTGATATACGTTATTTAGATTTAACTGCATGCGCAACAAACGAGTCAGCTTCAAATACATGCGAAACAAATGATTTACCTTCAAATCAATTCGAAGTACACGGCTTAGATTCAAATCCATGCGAAACAAATTGTTCAGCTACAATTACTTGTGATATACGTTATTTAGATTCAACTGCATGCGCAACAAACGAGTCAGCTTCAAATACTAGCGAAACACATGATTTAGCAGCAAATCAATGCGATGTAGAAGGTTTAGCTTCAAATCCACGCGAAACCAATGATTTTGCTTCAGATAATTGCGATATAAGTGATATAGCTTAAAATGCAGACCAATCAAACTTGTTAGCATGTAAATCCATGCGATACACATGATTTAGCTTCGAATCAATGCGAAGTAGAAGGCTTAGCTTCAAATCCATGCGAAACAAATGGTTTAGCTTCAAATACATGTGATATACGTTATTTAGATTTAACTGCATGCGCAACAAACGGGTCAGCTTCAAATACATGCGAAACGCATGATTTAGCAGCAAATCAATGCGATTTAGAAGGTTTAGCTTCAAATCCATGCGATACAAATGTTTTAGCATCAGATACATGCGATATAAGTGATATAGCTTCAAATGAATGCAAAACAAACGCGTTAGATCCAAATCCAAGCGAAACACATAATTTAGATTCAAATCAATGCGATGAAGATGGATTAGCTTCAAGTCCATGAGAAACAAATGATTTAGCTTCAGATACTTGCGATATAAATGATATAGCTTCAAATGCAGGCGAAACAAACGAGTTAGCTACAAATCCATGTGAAACACATGATTAAGCTGCAAACTAATGCGATGTAGAAGGCTTAGCTTCAAATACATGCGAAAGAAATAATTTAGCTTCAAATCAGTGCGAAGTAGAAGGCTCAGCTTCAAAACCATGCGAATCTAATGGTTCAACTTCAAATACTAGTGATATACATGATTTCGTTTCAACTGTATGTGAAGCAACCGAGTCAGCTTCAAATCCACGCGAAACAGATGATTTTGCTTCTAATCAATGCGAAGTAGAAGGATTAGCTACAAATCCAAGCGAAACACATGATTTAGCTTCAGATACTTGCGCTATAAGTGATATGGCTTCAAATGCAGACGAAACGAACGAGTTAGCTTCAAATCCAAGCAAGACGCTTATGCTAAAGACGCTTAGCTAAATTATTTTAGCTTCAAATCAATGCGATGTAGAAGGTTTAGCTACAAAACCATGGGAAACAAATGATTTAGCTTCAGATGCTCGCGATATAAGTGACATAGCTTAAAATGCTGACGAAACGAACGAATTAGCTTCAACTCCCTTCGAAACACATGATTTAGATTCCAATCAATAAGATGTAGAAGGTTTAGCTTCAAATCAATGCGATTTAGAAGGTTTAGCTTCAAATCCACGCGAAACCAATGATTTTGCTTCAGATACTTGCGATATAAGTGATATAGCTTCAAATGCAGACGAATCAAACTTGTTAGCTAGTAAATCCATGCGATACACTTGATTTAGCTTCGAAGCAATGCGAAGTAGAATACTTAGCTTCAAATCCATGCGAAACGAATGGTTTAGCTTCAAATACATGTGATATACGTTACTTAGATTCTACTGCTTGCGCAACACATGAGTCAGCTTCAACTACATGCGAAACACATGATTTAGCAGCAAATCAATGCGATGTAGAAGTTTCAGCTTCAAATCCACGCGAAACCAATGATTTTGCTTCAGATACTTGCGATATAAGTGATATAGCTTCAAATTCAGAACGAATCAAACTTGTTAGGTTGTGAATCCATGCGATACACATGATTTAGCTTCGAATCAATGCGAAGTAGAAGGCTTAGCTTCAAATCCATGCGAAACAAATGGTTTAGCTTCAAATACATGTGATATACGTTATTTAGATTTAACTGCATGCGCAACAAACGAGTCAGCTTCAAATACATGCGAAACAAATGATTTACCTTCAAATCAATTCGAAGTACACGGCTTAGATTCAAATCCATGCGAAACAAATTGTTCAGCTACAATTACTTGTGATATACGTTATTTAGATTCAACTGCATGCGCAACAAACGAGTCAGCTTCAAATACTAGCGAAACACATGATTTAGCAGCAAATCAATGCGATGTAGAAGGTTTAGCTTCAAATCCACGCGAAACCAATGATTTTGCTTCAGATAATTGCGATATAAGTGATATAGCTTAAAATGCAGACCAATCAAACTTGTTAGCATGTAAATCCATGCGATACACATGATTTAGCTTCGAATCAATGCGAAGTAGAAGGCTTAGCTTCAAATCCATGCGAAACAAATGGTTTAGCTTCAAATACATGTGATATACGTTATTTAGATTTAACTGCATGCGCAACAAACGGGTCAGCTTCAAATACATGCGAAACGCATGATTTAGCAGCAAATCAATGCGATGTAGAAGGTTTAGCTTCAAATCCATGCGAAACAAACGATTGAGCTTCAAACACTACGGATATAGGTGATACAGCTTCAGCTGTATGCGAAACAAACGAGTTAGCTTAAAGTCCTTGCGAAACACATGATTTAGCTTCAAATCAATGCGAAGTAGAAGGCTTAGCTTCAAATCCATGCGATACAAATCGTTTAGCTTCAAATACTTGTGATATACATGATTTAGCTTCAGCTGCATTCGAAAGAGACGAGTTAGCTTCAAATCCACGCGAAACCAATGATTTTGCTTCAGATAATTGCGATATAAGTGATATAGCTTAAAATGCAGACGAATCAAACTTGTTAGCTTGTAAATCCATGCGATACACATGATTTAGCTTCGAATCAATGCGAAGTAGAAGGCTTAGCTTCGAATCCATGCGAAACGAATGGTTTAGCTTCAAATACATGTGATATACGTTATTTAGATTTAACTGCATGCGCAACAAACGAGTCAGCTTCAAATACATGCGAAACGCATGATTTAGCAGCAAATCAATGCGATGTAGAAGGTTTAGCTTCAAATACATGCGAAAGAAATAATTTAGCTTCAAATCAGTGCGAAGTAGAAGGCTCAGCTTCAAAACCATGCGAATCTAATGGTTCAACTTCAAATACTAGTGATATACATGATTTCGTTTCAACTGTATGTGAAGCAAACGAGTCAGCTTCAAATCCATGCAAAACACATGATTTAGCTTCCAATCCATGCTAAACATATGATTTAGCTTCTAATCAATGCGAAGTATAAGGCTCAGCTTCAAATCCAAGCGAAAAACATGATTTAGCTTCAAATCAATGCGAAGTAGTAGGCTTATCTTCAAATCCATGCGATACAAATGGTTTAGCTTCAAATACTTGTGATATACATGATTTAGCTTCAACTGCACTCGAAGCAAACGAGTTAGCTCCGAATCCACGCAAAACACATGATTTAGCTTCAAGTCAATGCGATGTAGAAGGTTTAGCTTCAATTCCCAGCGAAACAAATGATATAGCTTCAAACACTTGGGATATAAGCGATATAGCTTCAAATGCAGACGAATCAAACGAGTTAGCTTGAAAATCCATGCGATACGCATGATTTAGCTTCATACCAATTCGAAGTAGAAGGCTTAGCTTCAAATGCATGCGACACATCTGATTGTGCATCAAATACTCGCGATATAAGTGATATAGCTTCAATGCAGGCCAAACAAACGAGTTAGCTTCAAATCCATGAGACACACATGATTTAGCTTCAAATCAATGCGAAGTGGAGGGCTTAGCTTCAAATCCATGCGAAACGAATGATTTAGCGTCAAATACTTGTGATATACATGATTTAGCTTCAACTGCATGCGAATCAAACGAGTTAGCTTCAAAACAATGCGAAACACATGATTAAGCTTCAAATTCATGCGAAAAACATGGATTAGTTTCATATTCTTGGAAACAAATGGTTTAACTTCAGATACTTGTGATAAACACGATTTAGCATCAACTGCTTGCGAAACAATCGAATTAGTTTGAAATCCATGCAAAACACATGATTTAGTTTCATTTCAATGCCAAGTAGAAGGATTAGGTTCAATTCCATGCGAAACAAATGGTTTAGCTTCAAAAAACTTGTGATATACATGATTTAGCTACAACTGCATGCGAAACTAACGAGTTAGTTTCGAGTCCAAGCGAAACACATGACTTATCTTAAAATCAATGCGAAGTAGAAGGCTTAGCTTCAAATCCATGCGAATCAAATGGTTTAGCTTCAAATTCTTTGATATACACGATTTAACTTCAAATGCAGCGAACCAAAATAGTTACCTACAAATCCAAGCGAAACACATCATTTAGCTTCAAATTCATGCGAAGCACATGGTTTAGATTAATATTCATGTGAAACAGATGGTTTAGATTCAGACACTTGTGATAAACCTGATTTAGCTTCAACTGCATGCGAAACAAACGAGTTAGCTTCAAATCCATGATAAACACATGATTTACCTTCAAATCAATGCAGAACAGAAGCTTTCGCTTTAAATGCATGCGAAATACATGATTTAGCTTCAAATCATTGAGAAGTAGTAGGGATAGCTGCAAATCCATGAGAAACAAATGATTGAGCATCAAATACTTCCGACATAAATGATTTAGCCTCAACTGGAAGCGAAACAAAAGAGTTAGATTCAAATCCACGCGAAACACATGATTAATCTTCAAATGCATACGAAACACATGATTTGGCTTCGATACAATGCGAAGTGGAAGGTTTAGCTTCAAATCCATGCGAAACAAGTGGTTTAACTACAAATACTTGTGATAAACATGATTTAGGTTCAGCTGCATGCGAAACAAACAAGTTACCTTTAATTCCAAGCGAAACAGATTATTTAGTTTCAAATTCATGAGAAACACAAGATTTATGGTCATATTCATGCGAAACACATGGATTAGCATCATATTCTTGCGAAACGTATGGTTTAGCTTCAGATACTTGTGATAAACATGATTTAGCTTCAACTGCATACGAAATAAACTAGTTAGCTTCAAACCCAAGGGAACCACATGATTTAACTTCAATTCAATGCTAAGTTGAAGGCTTAGCTTCAAATCAATGCGAAACAATTGGTTTAGATTCGGATAGTTGTGTTAAACCTGATTTAGCTTCAACTGCATGCGAAACAAGCGAGTTAGTTTCAAGTCCATGTGGACCGTATGATTTAGCTTCAAATCAATGCGAACTAGATGTCTTAGCTCCAAATCCATGCGAAACAAATGGTTTAGCTTCAAATACTTGTGATATACACGATTTAGCTTCAACTGCATGCCAAACAAACGAGTTAGCTTCAAATTCAACTGGTTTTGGATAGAAGTAGTTTTCATATACATAATCTAGCTTGAACTGAATACGAAACCAACGAGTTAACTTCAAATCCATGCGAAACACATGATTTACCTTCAAATCAATGCGAAGTAGAAGGCTTAGCGTCAAATCAATGAGAAACAAATGGTTTAGCTTCAAATACGTGCGATATACATGATTTAGCTTCAACTGCATGCCAAACGAACGAATTAGCATCAAATCCAAACGAAGCGCTTGATTTAGCCTTAAATCAATGCGATGTAGGTGGTTTAGCTTCTAATCCGTGAGAAACGAATGATTTAGCTTCAGATTCTTGCGATATAAGTGATATAGATTCAAATGCTGGCGAAACAATCGAGTTAGCTTCAAATCCATGCGAAACACATCATTCAGCTTCAAATCAATGCGAAGTAGAAGGCTAAGCTTCAAATCCAAGCAAAACACTAGATTTTGCTTCAAATCAATGCGAAGTAGAAAGACTAGCTTCAAATCCATGCGAATACTTCAAATACTTGTGATATACATGATATAGCTTCAAATGCAGGCGAAACAAACGAGTTAGGTTCAAATCCATGTAGAACACATGATTTAGCTTTCAATCAATGCGAAGTAGAAGTCTTAGCTTCAAATCCATGCGATACAAATGGTTTAGCTTCAAATACTTATGATATATATGATTTAGCTTCAATTGCATGCGAATCAAACGAGTTAGCTTCAAATACATGCGAAACACATGATTTAGCTTCAAACCAATTCGATGTAGAAGGTTTAGCTTCAAATCCATGCGTAACGAATGATTTATCTTCAAATACTGGCCGTTTAAATGAAATAGCTGTAAATGCAGGCGAATCATACGAGTTAGCTTCAAATCAATGCGAACTAGAAGGCTTAGCTTCAAATCCATGCGAAACGAATGATTGAGCTTCAAATAGTTGCGAATATGAGTGATATAGTTTCAAGTGCAGGCGAAACAAACGAGTTAGCTTCAAAACCATGCGAAACACATGATTTAGCTTCAAATCAATGCGAACTAGAAGGCTTAGCTTCAAATCCATGCGAAACGAATGATTGAGCTTCAAATAGTTGCCAATATGAGTGATATAGTTTTAAGTGCAGGCGAAACAAACGAGTTAGCTTCAAATCCATGCGAAACACATGATTTGGCTTCAAATTCATGCGAAACTCATGGATTAGTTTCATATTCTTGGAAACAAATGGTTTAGCTTCAGATACTTGTGATAAACATGATTTAGCATCAACTGCATGCGAAACAATCGAGTTTGTTTCAAATCCATGCGAAATACATGATTTAGCTGCAAAACAATGCGAATTAGAAGGCTTCGCTTCAAATCCATGCGAAACGAATGATTTAGCTTCAAATACTTGCAGTATAATTCGAAGAGCTTCAAATGCAGGCGAAACAAACGAGTTAGGTTCAAATCCATGTAGAACACATGATTCAGCTTTCAATCAATGCGAAGTAGAAGTCTTAGCTTCAAATCCATGCGAAACAAATGGTTTAGCTTCAAATACTTATGATATATATGATTTAGCTTCAATTGCATGCGAATCAAACGAGTTAGCTTCAAAACAATGCGAAACACATGATTAAGCTTCAAATTCATGCGAAAAACATGGATTAGTTTCATATTCTTGGAAACAAATGGTTTAACTTCAGATACTTGTGATAAACACGATTTAGCATCAACTGCTTGCGAAACAATCGAATTAGTTTGAAATCCATGCAAAACACATGATTTAGTTTCATTTCAATGCCAAGTAGAAGGGTTAGGTTCAATTCCATGCGAAACAAATGGTTTAGCTTCAAAAAACTTGTGATATACATGATTTAGCTACAACTGCATGCGAAACTAACGAGTTAGTTTCGAGTCCAAGCGAAACACATGACTTATCTTAAAATCAATGCGAAGTAGAAGGCTTAGCTTCAAATCCATGCGAATCAAATGGTTTAGCTTCAAATTCTTTGATATACACGATTTAACTTCAAATGCAGCGAACCAAAATAGTTACCTACAACACCAAGCGAAACACATCATTTAGCTTCAAATTCATGCGAAGCACATGGTTTAGATTAATATTCATGTGAAACAGATGGTTTAGATTCAGACACTTGTGATAAACCTGATTTAGCTTCAACTGCATGCGAAACAAACGAGTTAGCTTCAAATCCATGATAAACACATGATTTACCTTCAAATCAATGCAGAACAGAAGCTTTCGCTTTAAATGCATGCGAAATACATGATTTAGCTTCAAATCATTGAGAAGTAGTAGGGATAGCTGCAAATCCATGAGAAACAAATGATTGAGCATCAAATACTTCCGACATAAATGATTTAGCCTCAACTGGAAGCGAAACAAAAGAGTTAGATTCAAATCCACGCGAAACACATGATTAATCTTCAAATGCATACGAAACACATGATTTGGCTTCGATACAATGCGAAGTGGAAGGTTTAGCTTCAAATCCATGCGAAACAAGTGGTTTAACAACAAATACTTGTGATAAACATGATTTAGGTTCAGCTGCATGCGAAACAAACAAGTTACCTTTAATTCCAAGCGAAACAGATTATTTAGTTTCAAATTCATGAGAAACACAAGATTTATGGTCATATTCATGCGAAACACATGGATTAGCATCATATTCTTGCGAAACGTATGGTTTAGCTTCAGATACTTGTGATAAACATGATTTAGCTTCAACTGCATACGAAATAAACTAGTTAGCTTCAAACCCAAGGAACCACATGATTTAACTTCAATTCAATGCTAAGTTGAAGGCTTAGCTTCAAATCAATGCGAAACAATTGGTTTAGATTCGGATAGTTGTGTTAAACCTGATTTAGCTTCAACTGCATGCGAAACAAGCGAGTTAGTTTCAAGTCCATGTGGACCGTATGATTTAGCTTCAAATCAATGCGAACTAGATGTCTTAGCTCCAAATCCATGCGAAACAAATGGTTTAGCTTCAAATACTTGTGATATACACGATTTAGCTTCAACTGCATGCCAAACAAACGAGTTAGCTTCAAATTCAACTGGTTTTGGATAGAAGTAGTTTTCATATACATAATCTAGCTTGAACTGAATACGAAACCAACGAGTTAACTTCAAATCCATGCGAAACACATGATTTACCTTCAAATCAATGCGAAGTAGAAGGCTTAGCGTCAAATCAATGAGAAACAAATGGTTTAGCTTCAAATACGTGCGATATACATGATTTAGCTTCAACTGCATGCCAAACGAACGAATTAGCATCAAATCCAAACGAAGCGCTTGATTTAGCCTTAAATCAATGCGATGTAGGTGGTTTAGCTTCTAATCCGTGAGAAACGAATGATTTAGCTTCAGATTCTTGCGATATAAGTGATATAGATTCAAATGCTGGCGAAACAATCGAGTTAGCTTCAAATCCATGCGAAACACATCATTCAGCTTCAAATCAATGCGAAGTAGAAGGCTAAGCTTCAAATCCAAGCAAAACACTAGATTTTGCTTCAAATCAATGCGAAGTAGAAAGACTAGCTTCAAATCCATGCGAATACTTCAAATACTTGTGATATACATGATATAGCTTCAAATGCAGGCGAAACAAACGAGTTAGGTTCAAATCCATGTAGAACACATGATTTAGCTTTCAATCAATGCGAAGTAGAAGTCTTAGCTTCAAATCCATGCGATACAAATGGTTTAGCTTCAAATACTTATGATATATATGATTTAGCTTCAATTGCATGCGAATCAAACGAGTTAGCTTCAAATACATGCGAAACACATGATTTAGCTTCAAACCAATTCGATGTAGAAGGTTTAGCTTCAAATCCATGCGTAACGAATGATTTATCTTCAAATACTGGCCGTTTAAATGAAATAGCTGTAAATGCAGGCGAATCATACGAGTTAGCTTCAAATCCGTGATAAACACATGATTTACCTTCAAATCAATGCAGAACAGAAGCTTTCGGTTTAAATGCATGCAAAACACATGATTTAGCTTCAAATCAATGCGAACTAGAAGGCTTAGCTTCAAATCCATGCGAAACGAATGATTGAGCTTAAAATAGTTGCGAATATGAGTGATATAGTTCCAAGTGCAGGCGACACAAACGAGTTAGCTTCAAATCCATGCGAAACAAATGGTTTAGCTTCAAATACTGGTGATATACATTATTTAGATTCACTGCTTGCGAAACAAACGAATTAGCTTCAAATACAAGCGAAGCACATGATCTAGCTTCAAATCCATGCGAAACACATGATATAGCATCAAATCGATGCGAAGTAGAAGGCTTAGCTTCAAATCCATGCGAAACGAATGATTGAGCTACAAATAGTTGCGACTATGAGTGATATAGTTTCAAGTGCAGGCGAAACAAACGAGTTAGCTTCTAAACCATGCGAAACACATGATTTAGCTTCAAATCAATGCGAACTAGAAGGCTTAGCTTCAAATCCATGCGAAACGAATGATTGAGCTTCAAATAGTTGTCAATATGAGTGATATAGTTTTAAGTGCAGGCGAAACAAACGAGTTAGCTTCAAATCCATGCGAAACACATGATTTGGCTTCAAATTCATGCGAAACTCATGGATTAGTTTCATATTCTTGGAAACAAATGGTTTAGCTTCAGATACTTGTGATAAACATGATTTAGCATCAACTGCATGCGAAACAATCGAGTTTGTTTCAAATCCATGCGAAATACATGATTTAGCTGCAAAACAATGCGAATTAGAAGGCTTCGCTTCAAATCCATGCGAAACGAATGATTTAGCTTCAAATACTTGCAGTATAATTCGAAGAGCTTCAAATGCAGGCGAAACAAACGAGTTAGGTTCAAATCCATGTAGAACACATGATTCAGCTTTCAATCAATGCGAAGTAGAAGTCTTAGCTTCAAATCCATGCGAAACAAATGGTTTAGCTTCAAATACTTATGATATATATGATTTAGCTTCAATTGCATGCGAATCAAACGAGTTAGCTTCAAATCCATGCGAAACACATTATTTAGCTTCAAATCAATGCGAACTAGAAGGCTTAGCTTCAAATCCATGCGTAACGAATGATTTATCTTCAAATACTGGCCGTTTAAATGAAATAGCTGTAAATGCAGGCGAATCATACGAGTTAGCTTCAAATCCATGATAAACACATGATTTACCTTCAAATCAATGCAGAACAGAAGCTTTCGGTTTAAATGCATGCGAAACACATGATTTAGCTTCAAATCAATGCGAACTAGAAGTCTTAGCTTCAAATCCATGCGAAACGAATGATTGAGCTTCAAATAGTTGCGAATATGAGTGATATAGTTCCAAGTGCAGGCGACACAAACGAGTTAGCTTCAAATCCATGCGAAACAAATGGTTTAGCTTCAAATACTGGTGATATACATTATTTAGCTTCACTGCTTGCGAAACAAACGAATTAGCTTCAAATACAAGCGAAGCACATGATCTAGCTTCAAATCCATGCGAAACACATGATATAGCATCAAATCGATGCGAAGTAGAAGGCTTAGCTTCAAATCCATGCGAAACGAATGATTGAGCTTCAAATAGTTGCGAATATGAGTGATATAGTTTCAAGTGCAGGCGAAACAAACGAGTTAGCTTCAAAACCATGCGAAACACATGATTTAGCTTCAAATCAATGCGAACTAGAAGGCTTAGCTTCAAATCCATGCGAAACGAATGATTGAGCTTCAAATAGTTGTCAATATGAGTGATATAGTTTTAAGTGCAGGCGAAACAAACGAGTTAGCTTCAAATCCATGCGAAACACATGATTTGGCTTCAAATTCATGCGAAACTCATGGATTAGTTTCATATTCTTGGAAACAAATGGTTTAGCTTCAGATACTTGTGATAAACATGATTTAGCATCAACTGCATGCGAAACAATCGAGTTTGTTTCAAATCCATGCGAAATACATGATTTAGCTGCAAAACAATGCGAATTAGAAGGCTTCGCTTCAAATCCATGCGAAACGAATGATTTAGCTTCAAATACTTGCAGTATAATTCGAAGAGCTTCAAATGCAGGCGAAACAAACGAGTTAGGTTCAAATCCATGTAGAACACATGATTCAGCTTTCAATCAATGCGAAGTAGAAGTCTTAGCTTCAAATCCATGCGAAACAAATGGTTTAGCTTCAAATACTTATGATATATATGATTTAGCTTCAATTGCATGCGAATCAAACGAGTTAGCTTCAAATACATGCGAAACACATGATTTAGCGTCAAACCAATTCGATGTAGAAGGTTTAGCTTCAAATCCATGCGTAACGAATGATTTAGCTTCAAATACTGGCCGTGTAAATGAAATAGCTGTAAATGCAGGCGAATCATACGAGTTAGCTTCAAATCCATGATAAACACATGATTTACCTTCAAATCAATGCAGAACAGAAGCTTTCGCTTTAAATGCATGCGAAACACATGATTTAGCTTCAAATCAATGCGAACTAGAAGGCTTAGCTTCAAATCCATGCGAAACGAATGATTGAGCTTCAAATAGTTGCGAATATGAGTGATATAGTTTCAAGTGCAGGCGAAACAAACGAGTTAGCTTCAAATCCATGCGAAACACATTATTTAGCTTCAAATCAATGCGAACTAGAAGGCTTAGCTTCAAATCCTTGCGAAACGAATGATTGAGCTTCAAATAGTTGCGAATATGAGTGATATAGATTCAAGTGCAGGCGAAACAAACGAGTTAGCTTCAAAACCATGCGAAACACATGATTTAGCTTCAAATCAATGCGAACTAGAAGGCTTAGCTTCAAATCCATGCGAAACGAATGATTGAGCTTCAAATAGTTGCCAATATGAGTGATATAGTTTTAAGTGCAGGCGAAACAAACGAGTTAGCTTCAAATCCATGCGAAACGAATGATTTAGCTTCAAATACTTGCAGTATAATTCGAAGAGCTTCAAATGCAGGCGAAACAAACGAGTTAGGTTCAAATCCATGTAGAACACATGATTCAGCTTTCAATCAATGCGAAGTAGAAGTCTTAGCTTCAAATCCATGCGAAACAAATGGTTTAGCTTCAAATACTTATGATATATATGATTTAGCTTCAATTGCATGCGAATCAAACGAGTTAGCTTCAAATCCATGCGAAACACATTATTTAGCTTCAAATCAATGCGAACTAGAAGGCTTAGCTTCAAATCCATGCGTAACGAATGATTTATCTTCAAATACTGGCCGTTTAAATGAAATAGCTGTAAATGCAGGCGAATCATACGAGTTAGCTTCAAATCCATGATAAACACATGATTTACCTTCAAATCAATGCAGAACAGAAGCTTTCGGTTTAAATGCATGCGAAACACATGATTTAGCTTCAAATCAATGCGAACTAGAAGTCTTAGCATCAAATCCATGCGAAACGAATGATTGAGCTTCAAATAGTTGCGAATATGAGTGATATAGTTCCAAGTGCAGGCGACAC